>NW_027210889.1:232500-409966 GCF_029030835.1 Brachyistius frenatus
TCTTAAAAATGTTTTTAGCAATTAGAAAGTTATGATTGTAGAGTAGGTCATCCTGATGTTGGATGCCCCTCGTCTAACAGCAGCCGTTATTCTTTTCTTTATATCATCATGTGTTATTAATCCTCATCAAGTTCTTCTTTATTCAGATCCTCAGCAGCACAGACGACACTAGACTGCTCCAAGGGTTTGATTTACTGAAGGTCTGCATGTGTAAAATCAGGTTCAAACTCCACATCACCCACAAAACAATGTCCATCAGATCTACTGACGACGTGCAGCGAGGATTTCATCTTCTAAATGTGCAGTTTAACACACGTTGTCCATTCTGTGTGTTTTCCTCCATCTTACGTAATATTGGACGTTTCTACCTGAAGGAGTAAAATACTGAGAGGAAACATGCAAATAGAACAATTTATCACCTGCAACGATATTTACTGAACCTGGAAGTAGAAACAGGAGAAGTGATTGTTGTGTATTTTAGTACGACTGAAGGTTTTAATCAGATGAACATCAGGAGAGACGGCTGCTCTTATTGTGAAGGAGACAGGGGTGCTCTTATTGTGAAGGAGACGCAGGAAACCAGAGAATATGTAGAGAACGAGGTTTTACACCCGTTAAACATTTCTGATGTCAGACGGAGAAATTATTCAGACATATCGTTTGTGAGATGATATTTCTGAGTTATTGAATGAACTGAAAGATGATTGACAGCCAACAACAAAGAGGAGCCACGAAATACCAGTTCAATTCAATTCAATTTAATTTAATTTAATTTAATTTAATTTAATTTAATTTAATTTAATTTAATTTAATTTAATTTAATATAATTTAATTCAATTCAATTCAATTCAATTCAAATTTATTTATATAGCGCCAAATCACAACACAGGTTATTTCATCGCACTTAACACATTAAAGTCTTTACAGCAGAACTTTACAACATTATACAGAGAAACCAACAATTCAACAATTCCCACATAAGCTAGGAGGGAAAAACTCCTCTTTAAGGGAGAAAAACCTCCAACAGAGGGAAGAAAAACTCCCTTTAACAGGAAGAAACCTCCGACAGAACCAGGATCAGAGGTGGGCGGAGCATCTGTTAACAGAACCAGGATCAGAGGTGGGCGGAGCATCTGTTAACAGAACCAGGATCAGAGGTGGGCGGAGCATCTGCCTCGACCAGTTGGGGTGAGAGGAGAGCAGAGAGAGAAAAGGACAGCATAGAGATAGAAGAGAAGAACTGTTGGTGGAGACGACAATCACAGAGCAGAGACATGCAGCTCCATGACGGGACATCTGGAAAAGAAAGAACAGAAACTACACGAGTGAAGGAACTGAATGGAGACAACAGATAATAAGAAGAAACTATGGGAGAGAAGAAGATGGTGAGGTATGAGTCAGTTAAAGAGTAGGAGGAAAGAAAAGAAGCTCAGCATGTAACGAGGTCCTCCAGCAGCCTCGGCCTATAACAGCATAACTAAGGGTTGGTTCAGGTCTACCTGAGCCAGCCCTAACTATAGGCTTTATCAAGAAGGAACGTTTTGAGTCTAATCTTAAAGCTAGAGAGGGTTTCTGCCCCTCCAACACAAACTGGGAGCTGGTTCCACAGGGGAGGAGCCTGAAAACTGAAGCTCCGCCTCCCATTCTACTTCTGGAAACTCTAGGAACCACAAGTAGACCAGCGTACTGAGAGAGAAGTGCTCTGCTAGGATTATATGGTTCTATAAGATCTCTAAGATATGATGGAGCCTGGTCATGTAGAGCTTTGTAAGTCTTCAAGATAATTTTTAACTCTATTCTTGATTTCACAGGAAGCCAGTGAAGAGAAGATAAAACTGGAGAAATATGATCTCTCTTGTTAAATCCCGTCAGTACTCTTGCTGCAGAATTTTGGATCAGCTGCAGGTTTTTAATGAGTAATTTGGACATCCTAACAGCAAGGAATTACAATAATCTAGTCTAGAAGTAACAAACGCATGAATGAGTTTTTCTGCATCACGCTGAGGAAGGATTTTCCTGATTTTATTAATATTACGTAGATGAAAGAAGGCAGTTCTGGAGATTTGCTTTATCTGGTGTCTAAAGGACAAATCCTCATCAAAGATGACTCTAAGGTTCCTCACAGTTTTGCTGGAGGCCAAGACAACATCATCTAGAGTAACTAAGTGATTACAGAAAGAGTTTCTGAGGTGTTTAGGACCAAGTACAAGAACTTCTGTTTTGTCTGAATTTAGAAGCAGGAAGTTTTTGGTCATCCAGGCCTTTATGTCTTTTAGACAGGCTTCAAGTTTTACTAACTGATTAGTTTCATCTGGTTGTATAGGAAGATATAGCTGAGTATCATCTGCATAACAATGGAAGTTGATGCAGTGCTTCCTGATGACATCTCCTAATGGAAGCATGTACAAAGTAAAAAGTATTGGGCCTAACACTGAGCCTTGTGGAACTCCATAACTAACTCTTTGTTTGTCTGGAAGATTCTTTGCTGACATGGACAAACTGGAATCTATCTGATAAGTAGGATTTGAACCAGTCTAATGCAGTTCCTTTAATCCTCGTAACGTCTTCTAATCTCTATAATAACATCGTATGATCAATCGTATCAAAAGCAGCACTGAGGTCCAGAAGAACAAGTACAGAGACGAGTCCATTATCTGAGGCTAATAAAAGGTCGTTAGTAACTTTCACCAGAGCTGTTTCTGTGCTATGATGAACTCTAAAGACTGAACATCTTCAAACAGATCATTCCTTTGGAAATGATCACAAAGTTGATTTGAAACAACTTTTTCAAGGATTTTAGAAATAAACGTCAGGTTGGAAATTGATCTGTAGTTTCCTAAAACAGCTGATCAAGAGTCAACTTTTTAAGTGAAGGTTTAATTGCAGCCACTTTAAAAGCCTGCGGTACATAGCTGGTTACAATAGATAGGTTGATCTGATCTAATATGGAAGTATTAATTAAAGGGAAGACTTCCTTAAAAAGTTTAGTTGGGATGAGATCTAACAGACAGCTAGAGGATCCAGATGAAGAAATAACTCTAGTTAACTCAGAGAGCTCAACAGGAGAGAAATGTTCCAAGTTTACATCTGGTCCTGCAGTTGCTTTCAGGGCTGCTGTTGCTTAGCAACACATCAGTGATGGTGTCAGGAAGGGTCGGCCCGATTCTCTCCCTGATAGTAAGAATTTTATTAGTAAAGAAGTTGATGAAGTCATTACTGCTGAGAGCTGAAGGAATAGAGGGCTCAACAGAACTGGGACTCTTTGTCAGCCTGCTACAATGATGAAAAGAAACCTGGGGTTGTTCTTGTTGTCCTCTATTAATGATGAATAATATAAAGTTCTGGCCTTACGAAGAGCTTTCTTACATAATATTAGACTCTCCTTCCAGGCAGGTGAAATTCTTCTAAATTAGTGGAACTCCATTTCCTTTCCATCTTTCTAGTCGCTGCCTAGCAGAGCGTAGTTCTGAGTTGTACCACGGAGACAACTTCCTCTGGTTCATGACTCTCTTCTTCAGAGGGGCGACATCATCTAGAGTTGTAGCAGAGATACTGCAGTGTTTTCTACCAGATGATCCACTTGTGTGGGACTAAGATCAACGTAGATGTCTTCCACTGCTTTAACACACGGCATCGAAGAGATAAACATGTAACTGCTTCCTTAAACTTGGCCACGGCATCATCTGACAGACATCTACTGTAGTGGGATTTATTCCCACATGCTGTGTCGTCCATTAATGTAACTTCAGATGTTAATAAGAAGTGGTCCGACAAAACAGGGTTTTGAGGAAATACTATTACATTTTCAGTTTCCATCCCATACAACAGAACCAGATGGAGGGTGTGGTTACCACGGTGACGGGGTTTATTTCCATCCTGATAAAAGCCTATAGAATCTAATAATGAGCTGAAAGTAGAACTGAGGCTGTCGTTGTCCACGTCAACATGAATGTTAAAGTCTCCCACTATCATCACTTTATCTGAACTCAGCACTAAATCTGATCAAAAGTCAGAATTCAGTTAGAAACTCTGAATAAGGACCAGGTGGGAGATAAACAACAACAATACAATCCGTTTCTCTGCTTTCCAGCAAAGTCAGAACTTCTTCCGACTCAGCATTTTGCTGCCTCTGGGTGGTTCCAGCGTATCTCTGCTTGGATCTCACTCCAGTCCTGTTATTCAGGTGAGCTGTCACATCCTGAATGAGTCCTGCAGAATTCACAGGTAGCTTCATCAGGTTCACGAGACCTCCAGGAACTCAATGAAACATCAGCTGCTCATCACAGAAAGATCTGGACCTGCTGATTTCTGTTTGTTAGAAGATCTCATCCACTGTCCTCCTCTTTTATTTACCCACATTTTATTATGAAGACTTTTCTTCTCCTTTTTGTTTTTCCCACATTGACTTTCTTGCTGATGAGCCCCGCCCTGAAGACCCCTGTGGGGTAATATTCGCTCATAGTCATAGCGCCCCCTGTTGGCCACTGGAAATGACACTTTTCATACTTTCACATTCTACGTCGAGCTGGTTGATCCCATGAACGTAAAGTCGGGTCACAACAACCTAAACATGTAGTTGATGATATATTGAGACATTCGTTTGACTTTGTCAATGGGCGTCGCCGTGACGATGTGGCAAAGTTGGATGTCTCGCCGTGACACAGGAAGTTGATGTTTAAGGTCAAAGGATGCTTGAAACCTCACGAAACTTGTCACATACATCCGGCGTGGTGAGACGATACATCTGATGTGTTTTGCGAGTGGGCGTGACCAAACGGTTCGCCAGCGCCCCCTGCTGGAGACAGGAAATGAGACAAAAATAGCAACTTTAAGCCAGGATACGCAGTCCCTTCCACGCTGCACGTCGGGGAGACGGCTTCGAGGAGACGGCTTCGAGGAGACGGCGCGTGGGAATGCGAGGGCCCGTATATCACTGCTTGCAGTTTTAATTATTTTTATATTTCTTAATTTCATTGGGATCAGATTTCCTTTTTCTTTTGCGGTCGCTCTGTTTTCCATTGCTGGAATCACTTTAACTCACAAACCCTCATTTAAATACAGAGATTTGCACCTGATTTCAATGAAGCAGTTACTCAGTAAATCACCCACAAAACAGGTGCAAAATAAATGTGCAAACTTTTAGAAGGAACACACAATTTAGTTCCTTTATTTGAGATCTTATTAAATCAGACCCTGGGAGTCGTGTCATGTCAAACATGGGAATAACAAACATTAGTATTGCTGTGAAAAACTAAAGAGTTGAGTGTGAAGTTCTGAAGCTGCTCGACCGGCTGAAGTCCCAGAGGATAGTGTTTGGATGATGTGGTGATTTAAACCAGAATCTTGACCCTGAAGTGTCGAACGGACCAGAACCATGTTGGTGTTCTTGCTGTAGATTCTCTGCAGAGCTTCCAACAGACATGTAGCCTGAGGTGGAACGCTGTTTCCTCCACTGATCAATGGGGGAGTTAACAAAGCCCAGCGCCTGCTGTCCATTACAGGCCATGGAGACCCCCCCCCCACCACCACCCCCACCCTGGGCCTCTGGGGATTCAGCACCATATGGATCAAATCCATTAGCAGCCACTTTCAGGCCCATTTACGTTAATGCTGATGTGATCAATGTTTCAGCCTGTGATTCATTTTAAACGCTGTCTTAATTAGACCTTGACCTCAGTGTCAAGTACAGCAGGGGGGAGCACTCATTCAGCATCCTTTCAACAGATATCAGTAATGAAATGTGTGCTTGATTGTACCCTTTTACATTTTATTTTGATATCCAAATCCTCCTTTAAAAGATAGAAAGATAGCATTAGTTCTTCTACGAAAAGGATAAATCTAACAATGCATTCGTGAATCTCGTTACTTCCGACTTCCCTTCACTGTCACTCTTTAACCCTGTTAAAGAAGTACGCATTTAAAAACGGGTCCCATAAATACTTTTATTTAAAAAAAAAATATCAGTCATTTTCTCAAAAGCTGGTCACTACTTTTATTCTTACTTTACGTTAATAGGAGGAAATAGTGCGTTCGTTAGGGGCTGTACTGTTCTCTCTATGTGTTTTACTTCCAAAGTGTTCACAGATAAAGTCGGCCAAACTCCTTTTCAAGAGCCAGGAATGCTCCTTTAATGACTTCATACAAATTTAAATCAGGTTGACAACGTTGAATTGTAGTGAAAAACATCTTAATTGACTGCATTATGAATAACAGATAACTATAAACAGCCTATGTTCACATTTACCTCCAAATCCTAACAAAAGTCACCATTTTTAATCATTCTACACATGAAGAACATAAAACACTTACAGCCGTTGTTTTCTGAGCAATATAGACGAAGGATTACTGTGGATTAGACATGGCGTGCCACACAGCTGCGATCATGCTCTCTGCAGTTTACAGCTCTAAACTTCCTACTTTCTGTTTCTCACTTCCTGCTTCATTACAGGTGTCAAAATAAAAGCACCACACCCATTTAAGCATGAAACAATGAAAACACATTTCAACAGTAAACGCAAACACTTTGTCAACATATACATGTATTCCGGGCAGAATAGGGACTACTTTTAGCATTGGATTGATCCACATTTGGTGTTCTACTGACTTTGACAGTAGATATCCACTGATGAGTTATATTCATTTTGAAGAAACAATGGAGAGGAAAAAAACTATGTCCAGTAATGATGCACATGGAGCTTGTTAGGGGGATTTCTTATTGGCTGAAAGAGCTCAACAAACATGGAAATGAAGAATTGAAGAAACATGTCAAATTCAAAGAATCGTGTGGCAATCCAGAAATAACAGATGATTTTTGAAGCAATAAAAACAAACAATAATCAGATTTCAGTCATTTTTCCTGTTGTTATTATGAATATCACAAATACACCTGCACGTCTCAGCTCAAATCCAATCGGAAATATGTAAGTGGACAAAAGGGACAACAACCGACTGAAGAACAAAAGGCAACGACCTCGTGGATATCTTCACTTCAGAAACAGATGTTAAATCGATGAAATTAATTTTTTTAGTAAAATTCTAAATGATATACTGAGTTAGAGTGGGGACAGACATCGGAATATAAAATAACACCATCATCACTTTTTAGCTTAAAAATCCAACAGATGATTTTTTTTTTTTTCATGCTGTTCAGATTGAAGGTTTTTTTTCTTTGGTGAATGTGGTCAGATTTTCAACAGAGATCATCCAGAGACTAAAATAACACTTTAAATCATGAGACTGGTGTTATTTTGGGATAAAACCGACAGTTATGCCATAAGTGCAGGGAAATAAACAAAACCAAAAAATATCCATTTGTGACTAATGATGTGTGTGTGCATGCAGCAGTGTGTTGGTGCAGATTACTATGAAACCCAGTAATATGCCTCCACCTCCTGTGTGCTCATGCTGCTCTTATTGCATTACATGTAAGAGTGTCTGCAATCCGTCCTCGATTGGTTCACATCTGTTGACTTTGGAAATGGCTGATCTTAAATCTGATAGCCATTTGGAGTGTGTGTATGTTTGCTATTGTGCGTGTGTGTGTGTGTGTGTGTGTGTGTGTGTGTGTGTGTGTGTGTGTGTGTGTGTGGTGGTGGTGGCGGGGGAGGGAGGGTGTAAATGCCAGAGGGGTGAAACAGCAGGGAAAGAGAGTCCCGAGAGAGGAAGAAAGACCACTTAGTTAGCTGGCAGGGGATGCTAGATGTGTCTTTGTGTGTGTGTGTGTGTGTGTGTGTGTGTGTGTGTGTGTGTGTGTGTGTGTGTGTGTGTGTGTGTGTGTGTGTGTGTGTGTGTGTGTGTGCGCACTGTTTTAAGGCTTTCTGCAGTTTAGCTGTCCGTCTGTTGCCTCATATCTGACCTCAGGGCTTGGCTCCTCAAACAGACAGTTCCATCAAACAGACATCGTCTTAGACTTATGAGCTTTTCCAATAAGAGCGATCGAATTGGGTTCGTACGATCGCTCTTATCAGAAAAGCTCATAAGTTCCAGGTTGATGTGGCTGTGTGGTTAGTTTTATCACTGTGACCTGTCAGAGCTGCATGAATAAAATAGTATGTTTTCATAAATACTGGAAATATATGCAGAAGCTCTTCTATACAGTATACATAAATGGTTGGTTGCATCCACACATGAAAAACAGCAGGACAGTGAGACAGGTTTCTCTATATTACTGGGTAGAGGTTGGATGGACACATTAAAAGATCACAGACACCACCAAACACTCTCTACACAACCAATGTGGTTGAATCTGCTGCTTAAAATAGTCCCGACTAAGTGTTTGATTTACTGAAGGTCTGCATGTGTAAAATCAGGTTCAAACTCCACATCACCCACAAAACAATATCCATCAGATCTACTGACGACGTGCAGCGAGGATTTCATCTTCTAAATGTGCAGTTTAACACACGTTGTCCATTCTGTGTGTTTTCCTCCATCTTATGTAATATTGGACGTTTCTACCTGAAGGAGTAAAATACTGAGAGGAAACATGCAAATAGAACAATTTATCACCTGCAACGATATTTACTGAACCTGGAAGTAGAAACAGGAGAAGTGATTGTTGTGTATTTTAGTACGACTGAAGGTTTTAATCAGATGAACATCAGGAGAGACGGCTGCTCTTATTGTGAAGGAGACACGGCTGCTCTTATTGTGAAGGAGACGCAGGAAACCAGAGAATATGTAGAGAACAAGGTTTTACACCCGTTAAACATTTCTGATGTCAGAGGGAGAAATTATTCAGACATATCATTTGTGAGATGATATTTCTGAGTTATTGAATGAACTGAAAGATGATTGACAGCCAACAACAAAGAGGAGCCACGAAATACCAGCAAAGTCAGAACTTCTTCCGACTCAGCATTTTGCTGCCTCTGGGTGGTTCCAGCGTATCTCTGCTTGGATCTCCCTCCAGTCCTGTTATTCAGGTGAGCTGTCACATCCTGAATGAGTCCTGCAGAATTCACAGGTAGCTTCATCAGGTTCACGAGACCTCCAGGAACTCAATGAAACATCAGCTGCTCATCACAGAAAGATCTGGACCTGCTGATTTCTGTTTGTTAGAAGATCTCATCCACCGTCCTCCTCTTTTATTTAACCACATTTTATTACGAAGACTTTTGATGTCAGAGGGAGAAATTATTCAAACTTTTTTTAATTTGCAAACTTTTGGAATAAACACACTATTTAGTACCTTTTATTTGAGATCTTAGTTAACCAGACCCTTAATGGTGACTCTTAGCTTTAATTTGATGGCATCTACATCCACGTTTGATTATATTTGTAGAGTCCTACGGTTTTCATAAAGTTACAAAAAGCTTAAAGCTGCAATAGTTCATAGTGTTACAGTATATACAGTGGTGTGAAAAAGTGTTTAACTCCTTCCTGATTTCTTATGTTTTTGCATGGCTGTCACACTTAAATGTTTCAGATCATCAAACAAATTTAAATATTAGTCAAAGATAACACAAGTCAACACAAAATGCAGTTTTTAAATGAAGGTTTTTATTATTAAGGGAGAAAAACAATCCAAACCCACATGGCCCTGTGTGAAAAAGTGTTTGCCCCCTAAACCTAATAACTGGTTGGGCCACCCTCAGCAGCAACAACTGCAATCAAGCGTTTGTGATAACTTGCAATGAGTCTTTTCCAGCTGTGGAGGAATGTTGGCCGACTCATCTTTACAGAGTTGTTGTAATTCAGCCACATTGGAGGGTTTTCCAGCACCAACCTCCTTTTTAAGGTCATGCCACAGCATCTCAATAGGATTCAGGTCAGGACTTTGACGAGGCCACTCCAAAGTCTTCATTTTGTTTTCCTTCATCCATTCAGAGGTGGACTTGCTGCTGTGTTTTGGATCATTGTCCTGCTGCAGAACCCAAGTTGGCTTCAGCTTGAGGTCACGAACAGACGTCCGGACGTTCTCCTTCAGGATGTTTTGGTAGACGGTAGAATTCATGGTTCCATTTATCACAGCAAGTCTTCCAGGTCCTGAAGCAGCAAAACAGCCCCAGACCATCACACTACCACCACCATATTTTATTGTTGGTATGATGTTCTTCTTCTGAAATGCGGTGTTACTTTTACACCAGATGTAACGGGACACACACCTTCCAAAAAGTTCAACTTTGGTCTCGTCAGTCCACAGAGTATTTTCCCAAAAGTCTCGGGGATCATCAAGATGTTTTCTGGCAAAAATGAGACGAGCCTTAATGTTCTTTTTGCTCAGCGGTGGTTTTGGTCTTGGAACTCTGCCATGCAGCCATTTCTGCCGAGTCTCTTTCTTCTGGTGGAGTCATGAACACTGACCTGAACTGAGGCAAGCGAGGCCTGCAGTTCTTTGGATGTTGTCGTGGGGTCTTTGGTGACCTCTCGGATGAGTCGTCGCTGCTCTCTTGGGGTAATTCTGGTCGGCCGGCCGCTCCTGGGAAGGTTCACCGCTGTTCCATGTTTTCTCCATTTGTGGATAATGGTTCTCACTGTGGTTCTCTGGAGTCCCAAAGCTTTAGAAATGACTTTAGAACCTTTTCCAGACTGATAGATCTCAATTACTTTCTTTCTCATTTGTTCCTGAATTTCTTTGGGTCTTGGCATGATGTCTATCTTTTGAGGATCTTTTGGTCTCCTTCACTTTGTCAGGCAGGTCCTATTGAAGTGATTTCTTGATTGAGAACAGGTGTGTCAGTAATCAGGCCTGGGTGTGGCTCGAGAAATTGAACTCAGGTGTGATAAACCACAGTTAAGTTATGTTTTAACAGGAGGAGGCAAACACTTTTTCACACAGGGCCATGTGGGTTTGGATTGTTTTTCTCCCTTAATAATAAAAACCTTCATTTAAAAACTGCATTTTGTGTTTACTTGTTATCTTTGACTAATATTTAAATTTGTTTGATGATCTGAAACATTTAAGTGTGACAGACATGCAAAAAAATTGGAAATCAGGAAGTAGGCAAACACTTTTTCACACCACTGTAAACAATCAATGTGTGAAAGGAGTCGCTCATATTGACAAACCCACAGTGAATTATCATCAACTCTGAAGCTCCACTACAGAGAATATTAGCGTCTTTCAGCCCCTTGTTTTGGTTGTACAGGTTCTTACTCACACTCACTTCTCTCATTAACCTCTGTAGCACCAAGTTATGGTTGAGGGCATCAACCAGTGTAATTAAGTCAACTTTATTTCCAAAATAATTAGTGATGCTATGTAAAATGTAAATTAAAACAAAATTAGATGATTTGTAAGTTGTGTAAACTCATTTAAATGAAAACAGACCAAAGACAAAATATAAAATGTTGAAACTGAGACATTTTATTGTTTTATGAAAAATATCTTCTTATTTTGAATCTGATGTCAGCAACACGTCTCTATAAAGTTGTTTCAGGATCATGTTCACCACTGAGCTGCATCAACTCTTTTTTTAACAACACTCTGGAAACCTTTGGGAACTGAGGAGACCAGTTGCTGGAGTTTTGAAAGTGAAATGTGGTCCCATTCTGGCCTCATATAGGATTTCAACTGCTGCAGTTCAGGGTCTCCTGATTTCTGAATACCAAACAGAATCTCAGATTGTGATCCATCAGACCTCAGGACAGTTTTCCACTTCACCTCAGTCCATCTTCAATGATCTCGGTCCAGAGAAGGTGGCAGTGTTTCTGGATCATGTTTCTATCTGGTTTCTTCTTTGGAGAGTTTTAACATCATTTGTGGACGCAGCGATGAACTGTGTTCACAGTCGATGGTTTTCACAAGTGTTCCTGAGCCCATGCAGTGATTTCCACTCCAGAATAGTGTGTTTTTAATGCAGTGCTGCTTGAGGGCCCGAAGATCACAACCATCCAATATTTGTTTCCAGCCTTGTCCCTTGTGTTCAGAGATTTGTCCAAATTCTCTGAATCTTTTTTCAGGATATCCACCTGTCTCTGTTTATCGTTCCCTATGTTTCCCCTGATCACTTTCTCCTCATGTTTCCTGTCTTCTCCCCTGTTTAGTTTTGTCTGCCATGTTCTGGTCTGTCTGAAGGGTGTGAATTCATTCCACCGCCCGCCTCCAGTCTCCCCCCACTACCACACCTCATTCAGCTGGCACAGCTGGTTCTCTTTGCAGTAATCACCACCTGGCAGTATATCAGTCCTACATTCCACCTGCGTCTGTCCGTCCGATCATCTCACCTGTCCCACCAGTGTTCCTGTGTGCTACCCTGTGGTACGTACCTGCCGTCCTGTGTCGATCCACAGAGATCACCAGTTGCTGTGTCTTAGCAAGCCTGTGTCGGTCCACGGGAAGCCACACAGTCGACCCTGCCTGCGGTGTCGGTCCACAGAGACCATCTTTCTTCCTGCCACCGCTGCGGTTCTGCCCGAACCCACGCTGCCCGGTGTGGAGCGCAGGGACACGCCCTCAAGCCAGCTTGGACTCGCCTGTCTCGGCACTGGTGAGAATTGCGAGGACGCCCTAAAATGCCTGCACCGGTCTTGCTGACTCGCTTCTTTTCTGGACTAGTTCGAGTACCTTCCCCGACTCAGGAAGGATCCCGAGCTTTCAGCCATCCTGGACTATTTCTTTGTTTATGCACGTTCAGTTTTGTTTTTCCCTGCTGTTTTGGAAATAAACTTCCTGTTGTCAAGTTTCCTGCTGTGTGTTTGTGTTTGGGTCCAGTTACCAATACCACCACATAACACTTTTAATGATATTATGAACCGTAGATGATGAAATCCACTAATTCTTTGTAGTTTTACGTTGAGGAACATTATTCTTGGATTGTTGAACTATTTTCCAACACTGTGCTGAACCTCTCCCCATCTTCACTGCTGAGAGACTCTGCCTCTCTGAAATAATCTTTTTATACCCCATCATGTTACTGATCTGTTGCCAGGTAACATAATTAGTTGTTAGATGTTCCACCAGTCGTCCTCCTTTCGTGTTACACAACTTACATTCTTTAGTTTCCCTTTCAGATGTGTTGCTGGCATAAAATTCAAAATTATATATTTTTCCTGATAGTCTCAGTTTCAACATTTTATATGTTTTCTTTGTTCTATTTTCAATTTAATGTGTTTATGTGATTTGCACATCATTGCATTCTGTGCATGTGCAAAGGTGTATGTCGGAGCGGAGGGTGTTTACTGTAAAGTACTTTTTGTTATATTTTATTTGTATGAAAAGTGCACCAGTCTGATTCATTGACCGAGCTGTCAGCCCTTACACAGTTTGTGGCTACTGGTACTATTCCGTGTTGAATGAAATAAACAAACTCTGAGAAACATTTTTAGATCTTGTTGCAGATTTTGTTCGCTCTATACATCTCACTGCAAAACAAGCTGTTTCTGTCATTTTCCACTTCTATTTCTGCAAGTATTGGTTCAACTTTATGACCTGTCAAATGTTCAGTACAGAGGCAGTAAAGAGATGAGACAGAGGAGCAGAAGAGACACCAATATGACACCAAGGAAAACTGCAAAATGCGGAGAATGTTGAAAAGGACCATGAATTCAAGATCTGAAGAAGTAGATGAGAGGAACGCATGGTGAAAGAGACTCAAACATGAGAGTCAAATCATGGGGAGGCAGAGATTCAGAGAAAGCAGATACAGAGGAAAAGAAAACAGGAAAACACTGAAAACGTAGAAATGGAACGGCTTAAATGTCATCCCTGCAGCAGGGGACAGAAGCTAAATCAAAAAGTATATCTGTTGATTTTCCTACAAAAAAGTGAGGTGAAGAAATCTGCCGCAGTTACCCAAAACTTGTATCTGTGACCGTGGAGGAAAGTCCATGACAGTCTGACTCCTCGGCTCTCTTTAGTCTTCTGAGCGTTGAAGTGTTTGGACTTATGATTCTTTAAAGTATGAATTCTTCTCCACACGGATCAGACTAGACGGTGGAGCAGGTCTCTGAAGGATGGAGACTAGACGGTGGAGCAGGTCTCTGAAGGATGGAGACTAGACGGTGGAGCAGGTCTCTTGAACTTGGATCTTCTTCCTCCATGTGTTTCATCCACCTTGGGGTCCTTCTGTCTTCCACCCGTCTGTTACTGACGCTGATCTCGGACTCATTCAGCAGGAAGCAGCCACTCCAGATTTCTGTTCCCCTCCTAAAGGTGGTTTAGAAACGTTACTCGTACTCCGAGACCATAATGAGACAGCCTTCCTTTTATTTCTTCTTATTTGTTTTGGGGCATTTTGCTTTTATTTAACAGTGACAGTAAGAATGAGAGATATAAAGTGAGGGGGGGAGAGCTGGGGAACGACATGCAATAAACATCTGCCCAGCGTGGGAATTCCTATTTTGAGCTTACAGCTATGACTCACAAACCATGTGTGGGCGGTTTAAAAAGTTCAGAGACAGCTCATATTGCACGTGAATGTGGTGCAGCACCGTGATATACAAGAAGCAGGAAGAAGCTACAACCTTTGAGTGTAAGTTTTATTGCAGGATCAGTGTCATCATCTGAATTGCACACATTAGTTTGACCACTGGTCCAGCTTCTCTGCAAATTCTCAATGTCCCTGAAACTTGAGCAAAGAGCACTCATTAAAGTTTGTGTCAACTGTTTGAGGAACAGAAAAAAATACTTTATTGCTGTAGACTTTCTGAAGAATTCCAAGGGTCTCCACTCCATAATTTGACACATATTTGGATGTCATGTTCACAGAGACATCACAGAGGCATGGACATCCCTGCTCACAAAAACTGTGCATAACTCAGGTGCTGATTTTCATAAGAAAGAGTGGCAGAAAAATGACATAGTTTACGATCCATCCATCATCTTCCTCTAATCCGGGTCAGGTCCTGGTGGCAGCAGGCCAAGCAAGCTGACCCAGACTTCCCTCTCTCTCCTGCAACATCTTCCAGCTCCTCCTGAGGATCCCGAGGTGTTCCCAGGCCAGCTGGGAGATATAATCCCTCCAGCGTGTTCTAGGTCTTCCTCGAGGTCTCCTGCCAGTTGGGCGTGTCCAGAAACCCTCCAGAGGGAGGCGCCCAGGAGGATCCTGATCAGATGCTGAACCACCTCAGCTGACTCCTTTATGCGAAGGAGTAGCACCTCAACTCCAAGTTCCTTCCTGATGTCCAGCTCCTCCACCGATCTCTAAAGCTGAGCCCGACCTCCTACGGAGGAAACTCATTTCGGCCGCTTGTAGCCGCGACCTCGTTCTTTCGGTGACGACCCAGAGAGCTGCTGACCATCGGTGAAGATCGGAACGTAGATCGCCCGGTAAACTGAGAGCTTCGCCTTCCGGCTCAGCTCCTCTTCATCAACACGGTCCGGTGCAGCATCTGTTGTACTGCTGCAGCTGCACCGATCCACCTGTCAATCACCCGCTCCACCCTCCCCTCACTGTGAACAAGACCCAGTGTGTGGTGGTGTTATAAACGATCCAGATGCAAACACAGCAGATTGTCAGGGTTCCTGTTTGCTCCTCTGTTTTGTCCCCAATCACCTCTCCTCATGTTTTCTGTCTTTCCCTTGTTTGTTATTGTGTCCCCATGTGTCCTGTGTCCTCCTCTCCCCGCCTCCTGTCACCTCCCATGGCCACGCCCCTCACCGGTCTCAGCAGCTGCTACCACTCTCCCCAATCACCACCTGCAGGTGTCTGATTCCACTGATCACCTCACCAGACTATATCTGTCCTGCAGTCATCAGGGGTCGGTCCATACTGAGAGTTCCTGCTAGTCACTGCGAGTTAGTCAGATTCTGTCCAGTTTCGACCAGATGCTGCCTGTTACTGTCAGTCTCCCTCCATCTGTCGCCAGTGAGTCTGACCGTCCGTCCATCCGTTTGTTCGTCTGTCCGTCCCCGGTCCTGCTCCAGCTCCAGTATCGGTACCTGTCAGTGTGACCAGCCAGCGCTAGCAGACAACGCCCCTGCCAGCTGTCCCACCAGCTGTCCCGTCAGCTGTCCCGTCAGTTGTCCCACCAGCTGTCCCGTCAGCTGTCCCACCAGCTGTACGTCCAGTGGTCCTGCCAGCTTCGCTCCCCCCCGGTGAGAGTCGGTTGAGTTGCCCTCCTGACCTGGGAGGAAGAAGAAGACTAAGACTGCAGGTACCACCCCTGTGTTCAATAAAGACTGTTCTGAACTTCTACCCGAGTCTGTATGCCTGCGTTTGGATCCTGTTACACCTCACATCATAACACAGATGAGTTCAAAGACAGGAAGTTTTATCTTCCAAGTGGCAGGGAAAAATAAAACTGAATGCACATCAACCCGGGAATAGTTCAAGATGTCTGGAAGCCAAATGTCGTCTCTCACTCCTGACTCAGATCTGCTCCGGAGGCGAGGCAGGAACTCGAATGTGTCCAAGAGGGGAAAGAGATTACGAGGCCTATCGGAGCAGGTGAGGAGGTCCACCTATTCCCCCTCGAGGCAAGGGATGGCGAGACAAAGCTGGCCGGAGGCGTATCCCCGGGCTCCATGACGGGCAGCGTGGGAACAGACGGAACCGCAGCAGCGGCAACAGGTGGTCTCTGAGGACCTACGCTGAGCTGGGGCAAGATCAACTGTGTGGTTTCCCGTGGACTGACAAAGGATTACCAAGACACGTCTCTGATGAACTCCGAGGAACGACACTGGACGGCAGGTACTTACTAGAGTACAGCAGACAGGCACCCAGGTACAGTGCATCCGGAAAGTATTCACAGCGCCTCACTTTTTACACATTTTGTTATATTACAGCAGGGGTGGCCAACCAGTCAGAGACTAAGAGCCACATTTTTTACTGTGTTACCGCAAAGAGCCACATCATACACATGGGCACACATGAACATCACCCCATCCCTTCCTCTCACACACACACACACACACACACACACACACACACACACACCTCTGCTCAGCTAAATTTATTGTGTGACATTATCATGTCACACACCAACATGATAATGACAGAAATGGACTCCTACAGTACTCAGACCACAGGCCAGTCATTTTCAACAATGAACATTGTGTGCACTGTCTCACACACACAAACTCTCAGTTCAACAAAGTCCACAAACAAAAACATAATAATTTACAATAGCGTTTTTCACTTACTATGCATGTTGCTTAGTGCGACTTCTGGCATTCCTTGCCTTGAACAATCCTCTTCAAATCTGGCTTGTATTCTGTTGTTGCCACTCGAAGCAATTCTTTCACACGGGTGTCAGTCAGAACAGATCGATGCTTTGATTTCACGTGTTTCAGGGTAGAAAACACAGACTCAGACGTATGTTGACCCAAACATTGACAGTATCTTAAGCGCAGCCCGTTTGACATTGGGGTATTTTTCCATTGGCACACTTTTCCAGAACTCAATGGTCCCTTCCCTTAAAGCAGGTTTCAGTTGGTCCTCCTCACAAAGATCGATCATCTCCAACTCAGCCGCAGCCTCATCTGTGACTAGCGGGGCTTTCAAACAGTCCGTCTCCGCATTAAATGGGTCGACGAGGAACGTAATCTGTGGCCTTTTCAGTTGTAGATCACGGAACCGGATGACAAAGCTTTCGTGCAGGTTTTCAACCAGTGTTGCATATCTGGCTCTTTGCTTATTCAGGGCGGCGCTGGTGACTTGCCCGCTGGCTTTTAGCAGAGTGGGAAAATGCGTTAAATCTCCCTTTTGAATATGCGCCTTGAACAGCTTCAGTTTGTTGACAAACGCAAACACACTTTGCAGCAGGTCAGGCAGCATGTTTAACTTACCCTGCAGGGTCAGGTTCAGTCTGTCCAAGTGACACAGCATGTCGACCAAAAAGGCCAGATCCATAATCCACTCGACGTCCGAGAGCTCGGGATAGTCCTTGTCCTTCTCTTCCATGAACAGTTTCACGGCATCCAAAAGCTCAAAGAAGCGAGCGAGCACCTTGCCTTTTGACAGCCACCTCACAGTGCAGTGCAGCGGCAGGTCACCTGGAGGCCCTTGGTCCAGCTCAGCGATGAGATTCTTGAATTGCCTGTGGTTAAGCGCATGTGTGCGGATGTAGTTGACGATTTCCATCACAGGCTTCATGACGTTGTCTAAATTCAATGATTTAGACACGAGTTGCTCCCTGTGGATGATGCAGTGGAAATTCCAAAACTCGGGAAATGTTTGGTCAGCTTTGCACAGCCCCACAAGTCCGTTCACAGATCCGATCACGGCCGGCGCTCCATCCGTGGCTATTGCAGTTAGCTTCGGTATGGGCAGATTTGCTTTCGCAAATGCAGCCATCATTGTTTCTTTCACATCTATGCCACGGGTTCTGTCTTTTAATGGCACAACATCAAGGAGTTCTTCTTTGATCACACAATCTTTTGACACAGACCGTGCAAATATTGCCAGCTGAGGCTCGTCTTGTACGTCACAACTCTCGTCTTGTACGTCACAACTCTCATCCAATGCGACACTAAAATACTCACATGCTTGAAGGTCAGAGTGCAACTGTGATTCAATAGCCGTGTTAATGTCCGATATTCTGTGTTCAACAGTGTGGCGGGACAGTTGGATGTCTGATACCATTCGTTTTAGTTTGTCGTTTTCAGGAGACAAGATTTCAACAACGTCACTGAGGCATTTTTTAACGAACTCCCCTTCATTGTATGGCTTTTTAGCCCGTGCAATGCTCCAAGCCAGTTGATACGATGCAAGCGTGACAGTCTCTGAGTGCTTCGTAATTTTTTGGAAAAACTGTACCTGCTTTTCTGCCTGACTTTTCAAAGTGTCCAACTTGTGCTTGCGAAGTTCAGTCCCTTTTGGAAATCCCTGGTCGATGTTAGCATGGAGTGAGCTGAAGTGGCGCTGAAGATTTGAAGCTTTGAAATGCGCTAATGACGTCTGACATATCAGGCAGAATGGCTCGCCATGACGTTCAACAAAAAAATATAAACTTTCCCACTCTGTTAAAAACGTCCTGTGTTCATCTTCATATTTTCGTTTAGCTGTGCATTTTTTCCTGCCATTTTGAGAGCGAAATTGACACTAATTGTTTACTCGAATGGGTTTGCCCCTCCTGCTTTGCGGAATTTCACCTCATGCGCATGCACGTTTGACGAAAATACCATATTGAACTCAAGCGAAGCGAACACGCACAAAAAAAAAAACACAAACACAAATGTTGATATGAACGTAAAAGAGCCGCATGAAACCAGGCAAAGAGCCGCATGCGGCTCGGAAGCCGCGGGTTGGCCACCCCTGTATTACAGCCTTATTCCAAAATTGATTCAATTCATTTTTTCCCTCAAAATTCTACACACAATATCCCATAATGACAACGTGAAATATTTTTTTTTGAAATTTTTGCAAATCTATTAAAAATCAAAAATGAAAAAAGTCACATGTACATAAGTATTCACAGCCTTTGCCATTACACTCAAAATTGAGCTCAGGTGCTTCCTGTTTCCACTGATCATCCTTGAGATGTTTCTACAACTTGATTGGAGTCCACCTAGTAAATTCAGTTGATTGGACATGATTTGGAAAGACACACACTGTCTCTATAAGGTCCCACAGTTGACATGTCAGAGCACAAACCAAGACAGGAAGTCCAAAGAATCGTCTGTAGACCTACAAGACAGGATTGTATGGAGGCTCAGATCTGGGGAAGGGTACAGAAACATTTCTGCAGCATTGAAGGTCCCAATGAGCACAGTGGCCTCCATCATCTGTAAATGGAAGAAGTTTGGAACCACCAGGACTCTTCCTAGAGTCGGCCGCCCGGCCAAACTGAGCGATCGGGGGAGAAGGGCCTTAGTCAGGGAGGTGACCAAGAACCCGATGGTCACTCTGACAGAGCTCCAACGTTGCTCTGTGAAGAGAGGAGAACCTTCCAGAAGGACAACCATCTCTGCAGCACTCCACCAAGCAGGCCTGTATGGTAGAGTGGCCAGACGGAAGACACTCCTCAGTAAAAGGCTCATCACAGCCCACCTGGAGTTTACCAAAAGGAACCTGAAGGACTGTCAGACCATGAGAAACTAAATTCTCTGGTCTGATGAAACAAAGATTGAACTCTTTGGCCTGAATGCCAAGTGTCATGTTTGGAGGAAACCAGGCACCGCTCATCACCTGGCCAATACCATCTCTATGGTGAAGCATGGTGGCGGCAGCATCATGCTGTGGGGATGTTTTTCAGCAGCAGGAACTGGGAGACTAGTCAGGATGGAGGGAAAGATGAATGCAGCAATGTACAGAGACATCCTTGATGAAAACCTTCTCCAGAGCGCTCTGGACCTCAGACTGGGGCGAAGGTTCATCTTCCAACAGGACAACGACCCGAAGCACACAGCCAAGATAACAAAGGAGTGTCTTCAGGACAACTCTGTGAATGTCTTTGAGTGTCCCAGGCAGAGCCCAGACTTGAACCCGATTGAACATCTCTGGAGAGATCTGAAGATGTCTGTGCACCGACGCTCCCCATCCAACCTGATGGAGCTTGAGAGGTCCTGCAAAGAAGAACGGGAGAAACTGCCCAAGAATAGGAGCCAAGCTTGTAGCATCATCATTCATCATCATTCAGGCGTCACGGTGGTGCAGTGGTTAGCATTGTCACCTCACAGCAAAAAGTTCCCGGGTTCGAATCCGGTCCTGGGCCTTTCTGTGTGGAGTTTGCATGTTCTCCCTGTGCTTGCGTGGGTTCTCTCCGGGTTCTCCAGCTTCCTCCCATCACCCAAAAACATGCACGTCAGGTTACCTGGCGCCGCGCTAGTGGCAGCCTGCTGCAGCATCTCCCCCCTGAGAGCCCCCCTGCTGTAGTGAAGAAATTTCCCCTCGGGGATTAATGAAGTGAAATAAAAAAAAAAATCATACTTAAAAAGACTTGAGGCTGTAATTTCTGCCAAAGGTGCTTCAACAAAGTATTGAGCAAAAAGCTGTGAATACTTATGTACGTGTTATATTTTCGTTCTTTATTTTTAATAGATTTGCAAAAAAATTCAACAAACTATTTTCACTTTGTCATTATGGGATATTGCGTGTAGAATTTTTCAGGAAAAAATGAATTTAATCCATTTTGGAATAAAGCTGTAATATAACAAAATGTGTAAAAAGTGAAGCGCTGTGAATACTTTCCGCATGCACTGTAACTGCAGCAGGCAGGAGACAGACCGTGGGTCAGGATCGGGAATGTTGAACGAGTAAACGGACTGACTGAACAACAGCGTGATACCAGCGTAGATGATCGGATGTACTGACGCAGGTGTTGTGCAGGACCGGGGTAGATACACTGCCAGGTGGGGATTACTGAGAATGAGTGAGAAGGGTGTGGTAGTGAGAGGTGACTGGAGGTGGGTGGTGGAACAATTTCACTCCCTCCAGACAGACCAGAACACAGGAACACATGACGGACAAAAACAACAGGAGAGAAGAAAGGAGACATGAGGAGAAGGATATTTGGGGAAAACAAAGAGGATACAAACAGGGACGGACGGAGATCCTGACAACCAGGGATACTTAAACTTCCTCGGTTGGGGCAGGACCTCTGTCCCCACCTGGAGGGATCAATCCACCGGTTTCCGGCAGAGAACCATGGCCTCAGATATGGAGGTGCTGACTGTTCACACCGCTGCTTCACACTTGACTGCAAACCGCCCCAGTGCATGCTGGGAGTCTGAAGAGGCCAACAGGACCACATCATCTGCAAACAGCAGAGAGGCGATCTGGAGACCCCCAAACCTGACGTTCTCCTTCCCCCGGCTGCTCCTAGATATTCTGTCATGAAGGTCACGAACAGGATCGATGACATAGGACAGCCCTGGTGGAGGCCACGCCCATTGGAGGCCACGCCCACTGGAAACATGCAACAGCTTTCACTGCAGTTGTATAGAGACAGAATAGTCTGGAACCAGTGAACAAAAACCCTCGAAGAACCCGGTCGAAAACCTTCTCCAAGTCCACAAAGCAATTCACTCACACTACTCTGCTCCTCCTCCTCCTCCTTTTTTTTTTTTTTATACACTTTATTAATCCCCGAGGGGAAATGTCTTCACTACAGCAGGGGGTCTCTCAGGGGGGAGATGCTGCAGCAGGCTGCCACTAGCGCGGCGCCAGGTAACCTGACCTGAGGTGCATGTTTTTGGATGATGGGAGGAAGCCGGAGAACCCGGAGAGAACCCATGCAAGCACAGGGAGAACATGCAAACTCCGCACAGAAAGGCCCAGGACCGGATTCGAACCCGGAACCTTTTTTGCTGTGAGGTGACAGTGCTAACCACTGCACCACCGTGCCGCCCTTCTCCTCTTCCTCCTCCGCTCCCTTCACTGGTTACCAGTAGCCACCCGCATCCGTTTCCAAACATTGGTACTTGCGCGCTGTGAACAGATCGGGTCCAGTCTACATCCAGGACATGGTCCAAATTTACATCCCACCCCGTTCACTCCGCTCCTCCACCTTCTCCTCCTCCTCTACATCCAGGTCATGGTCCAACCCTACATCCCAGCCCCTCCCTCCACTCTGCTTCTACCAATCAGCTTGTTGCTCCTCACTGAGTTAAACTCTACTAAACCAGGACTGTTTGCTGTCCTGGCTCCTAAATGGTAGAATGAGCTCCACTGACATCAGGACATCAGAAACTCTGAACATCTTCCACCACAAACTAAAAACACACCTCTTCCTCCTTTACCTTGAACAGTAGAACTTTAGTATCTTAAAATAGAACTTACTGATAGAACTTTGTAGTTTGGGTTTCTTAAAGAAATTGTATTTTCTTGATTCTTGTTGTTCTGGTTTTGTACCCTCATGGTTGAAATGAACTTATTGTAAGTTGCTTTGGATAAAAGAGTCAGATAAATGAAATGTAATGTGATGTAATGTAAACTGATAGACAAACTCCCAGGACCCTCCAGTAACCTTGTGAGGGTAAAGAGTTGGTCCACTGTCCCACAACCAGGACGCAATCTGAGTTTCAACAATCGGTCGGAGCATCCTTTCTAGCAGTCTGGCATAAACTTTCCCCGGGAGGCTGAGTAGTGGGATACCCCGATAGTTGGAGCACACTCTGCGGTCCCTAATGGGGAATTAGAACACCACCCTGATCTGCCAGTCCACGACATCCATGCTACTCTGAAGAGACGTGTCAACCGAGGAGCTTCTTGACCACCTCAGAGACCTCCACCAAAGGTATGAGTTTCTCTCAAACCAGTTATGAAATCAGTGACACCATTTGGATAAAATGTACACATGCCATTCGTACATTTAGGGTCTGATTTACTAAGATCTCAAATAAAGGAACTAAATTGTGTGTTCCTTCTAAAGGTTTGCACATTTATTTTGCACCTGTTTTGTGGGTGATTTACTGAGTAACTGCTTCATTGAAATCAGGTGCAAATCTCTGTATTTAAATGAGGGTTTGTGAGTTAAAGTGATTCCAGCAATGGAAAAGAGAGCGACCACAAAAGGAAAAGGAAATCTGATCCCATTGAAATTAAGAAATATAAAAAAAAAATATTTTAGGTTCAGTAAATATCGTTGCAGGTGATAAATTGTTCTATTTGCATGTTTCCTCTCAGTATTTTACTCCTTCAGGTAGAAACGTCCAATATTACATAAGATGGAGGAAAACACACAGAATGGACAACGTGTGTTAAACTGCACATTTAGAAGATGAAATCCTCGCTGCACGTCGTCAGTAGATCTGATGGACATTGTTTTGTGGGTGATGTGGAGTTTGAACCTGATTTTACACATGCAGACCTTCAGTAAATCAAACCCTTAGTGTTTCATTTGTTCACTGTGGTCAGTAAACAACAAGGCTGGTTTCAAATCAGAGAAGTGTTAGCTGACCTTAAAACTGAAATACAAGAACTATTCTTTCCACCGGGAAACAATGTTAGAAAAATAGCATGTGAGAACTCATCCACACATTCCACCTGATCTGTTCAAAGCTCAGTGGAAGCTGAGAGCAGCATGCTGGATGAATCATCCTTCAGAGGGCTCAATCCACACTCAGATCAACATGAAATCAAAACCAACCTTTTTCTCACAAGTATCGACGAGTGATGAAATCAAGATAGATCGGTAACCTTCGACACACACACACACACACACACACACACACACACACACACACACACACACACACACACACACACACACACACACACACACACACACACACACACACACACACACACACACACACACAATCCCAGCACTAGTCTGTGCTATTAATATTTGAACAGTGGTCGATCCGATCAGCCTTCATATCTGCCAGCCGTGTTGCAGGTAACATGAGATTCTGTAGTGTAGAGTCCAATTACTTTCTGTTGTAACTCGGTCAGTGGTTCCACCTCAGACCATCAGTTCTTCTTCTCTTATATTCAGCCTTGTTTTCAGATTATGTTAATTTTCTTCACCTGCTGACTGTTGTTTTATCGTCCTCAGGCAATCAGCTGGAAACAGTGCTGGCAGCTGTTTGATACACCAGATGCTGCTGTTCAATCTGAAGGTTTGTTTCTCACCTCACAGGTTCAAAATCAGTATTTGTTTCACTTCAATGAAACTTTCAGATTGATGTTTACTGTTTAACCTATTTTTCTTATTTGGATAAAGTGTAAACTGACATCATAATAAACATTTAGTTTTTTAGTGTAGAGTAGGGTTGTGCCATATCATATTGTTCGCAATAAAACTGGAATAATTTTTTATACGATATAAAACATGTATATCGTGATAAAGGCAATGATCCGTCCTGTGGACGTCATACTGTTACGCAGAGGAACCGTATGTGACGTTTGCAGGATATTCTGCAACAAGCATGTCTGAAAGATGCTGTAGTCTTCAGGCTTTCAGCTCAGTGTGAATTGAAGTGACGTTCTGTTTCTCATCTCTCCTCTCGATGTGTTGCACAGTAGAGGCTCAGGTGAACAAGCCGACTCGTTACAAAATAAAAGAGGAACTAAAGCCCAGAACTAAGTTATTAATGGACAAACGTCGACCTTTAACTTCATCTGCCGTACACCTCCTCTCACAGCGATGTTTTCTCTTTCTATTGTACATGCAGTACTGATGCTATAACATCTCTCTTTCTGCTCACTTCCTGCAGCAACATTTCCACCTCAGAACTACTTCAGTTGTCTTTCCCCTTAAATTCAGGTGTTAAAACATTTTGATTTTCAGTTGACCAATTTTTGTTTCTCAACTTCTCTTTTCTCTGCAGGTTTCTGTGACTCGGTGCGCACCCAGCCCTGCAGTCTCATTTCCTTTCATGAGAGTCAGCAGGGTGTTTACCTGCTGATTAGGAACAACCAGCACATGCTTTCAAAGTAAGATGACCATGGGATTCATGAACAAATTGGAGGTTTAAGAACATGTCATGAATCACACTTTTCTTTGGACTTTAAACTTTTAAAAAAGAGACATAGAAGGAGGATTGTGGCTGAATGTATGTAAGTGACAACTTGGATGCACACGGTAAGACCACGGTAAGATCACGGTAAGACCACGGTAAGACCACGGTAAGATCACGGTAAGACCACGGTAAGATCACGGTAAGACCGCGGTAAGATCACGGTAAGATCACGGTAAGACCACGGTAAGATCACGGTAAGATCACGGTAAGATCACGGTAAGACCACGGTAAGATCACGGTAAGATCACGGTAAGACCGCGATAAGATCACGGTAAGATCGCGGTAGGATCATGGTAAGATCACGGTAAGACCACGGTAAGATCGCGGTAAGATCACGGTAAGATCGCGGTAGGATCACGGTAAGATTATAGATGGTATAATTAGCTCAAGTTGACATACATTTTGTGATCTAATCTCAGAAAGGGTTATTTTAGCTACAGACAGAAGGTGAAATGTGATTGTCTGGTGGTGATTTCTATAAATCGTTGGTCTGACCGAGAGGTACTGGGATGTAACCTGAGTCACCGACATCTCTCTAACACAATCAGAGCGCCATCCTCCATGGGAGTCCTCTGAGAATGAGATGGTGTAGAAATTATGAAGAATTGATTGAAACGTTACTGTTTCAACACTATCATTCAACAAGAAGGTCTGTATCAGCTAATTTTCCAAAAGCTGGAATTCCTGCTTTGTACAATATTTTCAAATTGACAATGACAGTGTGGTAAAGGAGAGATCGTGGCTGTTTGACAGGAGTCATGGTATGAGTGGAGGCACACAACTAAAGCAGTTTGTTCAGGCTCTGCTAAGATCATGGACATGGTTTATAAAATTGCAAGAATTCATTGTAGGTCAGTAACAGGATGCGAACTGTGTTCTCCTGGATGAAAGTCAACCATGCTACAACGCTATTCACATCTCATCTTCCAAACCCTATTTTCCACTCTGCTATACTGAACAGGCAGATATGTAATGGCTGCACTTTTTACAGTAAACGGACATGCCCTATTTTTCTTTAGCTCCTTAAGATGCTCCTCTTATGGTGACCTCCTTCTGTTGAGCAGCATGGCTCCTGACAGGCCGTCCTCATCATCTCTGTTGAAAGTAAAAGGTGAAGGTAGACCTGTGAGTACAGACAGTCGTGATGTGGCTCATTTTTCTGTTCGCTCTTGCAAGCAGGATCAGACAGCACTTCGAGAGAGTCGAGCTCGTCTTTTGACAGACACCGTTCAATGATGCCGTTCAATGTGGCATGTCTAAGATTTCACCTAATCGATAGGAACTCGGTAGAACAATTACATTCAAAAGCGTACATGCATCTTTTCTTTCCATCATCCTCTTCGTCTCTGGTGAAAATAATTTAACAGTTGGATACACTGAAGGTTGTTCATGTTCCACTAGAGCTCTCTCCAGCTCAGCTTTGATACAGGCAACATAAGAACACGCAACATAAGCTGCTGCTGCTACGGTTCCATTTATATAAAGTGTGTCATATCCATAATATGTTAATCGGACATGTTAGGGAGGACCTGTAAAGCCTGATTGTTCTTCAAACAATTATTATTCTGTTCGGTCCTTGTTCTTACAAATGAACTGCATTTTTGGAGGTTTTATCATATTCTAAAACTCATGAAAGTGGAAACACATTTGTCTCCTGGCGAATAATTTTGTATTCTAGTGGAGTCGTGAGTGGGCGTGGCCAAATGGCTCGCTAGTGCCCCCTAAAGAGATGCCCCGGCGGCCACATTTACGTACATGCACGAAATCCGGTGGACACGTGTATCACACCTGGACGCACTAAAAAGTTACATTGCACCATTTCGTCGATATGTGTGCCCGTAAATAGGCGGCCATTTTGAGTGTCTCGTCATGAAACTAGCAGTTGCTTTAAATCTTATGTGCATGGACCGACCTTCTCCAAACATCACAGGTATGATAACAGCCCCGCCCTGAAGACCCCTGTGGGGGAATATTTGCTCATAGTCATAGCGCCCCCTGTTGGCCACTGGAAATTACACTTTTCATACTTTCACGTTCTACGTGGAGCTGGTTGATCCCATGAACGTAAAGTCGGGTCACAACAACCTAAACATGTAGTTGATGATATATTGAGACATTCGTTCGACTTTGTCAATGGGCGTCGCCGTGACGATGCGGCAAAGTTGGATGTATTGCCGTGACACAGGAAGTTGATGTTTAAGGTCAACGGATGCTTGAAACCTCACGAAACATATGGCATACATCCGGCGTGGTGAGACCATATAACTGATGTGTGTTTTGTGAGTGGGCGTGGCCAAACGGCTCGCCAGTGCCCCCTAAACTGCAGCCCCGGCACCTAGTTTCACCTACGTGCACCAAATTCGTTGGACAGGTGTATCACACCTAGATGTACAAAACAGTCTCTTGGCATCATGAATTTGTTTTCGTCGATTGGTGTGACCGTGTCGTGGCGGCCATTTTGAGCGTCTCGCCATGAAACTACAGGTGACTGTAACATTTATGTGCATATTCCGATTTTCCTCAAACATTAATCTTTGACAAAAGTCCCGCCCTGAAGACACCTGTATGGTAATATTCGCTTGTAGTCGTAGCGGCCCCTGCTGGAGACAGGAAACGAGAAGCAAATTCAAGTGATATGCGGGCTCTCACACGGTGCACGTTGGGGATCCGGGGTTTCAGGGCTGCCAGCTCCCCGATGTGCAGCGCGAGGGACCGCATATCCCCGCTTGTAGTTTTAATATTTCTATTCTGTTTAAAGTTAACTACTGGAACAACTACAACCAGAATCCAAACCTGGGTGTGAAAGTCTGGAACCAATACTGACTGGTTCCTCTCTTCCTGCTATCACAGTGGTACTCTCACCAGTCAGTGCTCTCACCACCCACAAATACAAGAAGTGAGGCCGTAGTTTTCTGTCTGTGGAGCTCCAGAACAGCTCCAATCTCACTCTGTGATATAGTTATATAATATTTGTTATGGATTGACATTAAAAGCTGCATCCAAAAACGTCTCCCCAGGAGCTCACTCAGGGATGTGAAAGCCTGAAAAATCCACTTGTATGAAGTCCTGTCACAGACCTTCCTTGTTCTTCAATGAATACCTATCCATATCATATTACAGAAGCAAATACATTATTTCTACATTAAAATATTTTTACCTCTTTAAAAGTAGAATCCCAACCATCACCATAACGGATTTATTGTGCTTCTCACCGTACTAATTGTAGCTACTTCTGTGTTTCCACCATTGGAATCAACCTCTTTTTCTCCTTGGAAAGACTTTTCAAGTGAAATTCTTTGCAACACTTTTAATAATCCTTAATAAAACCTGGACTTCTACATGAAAGTAGGTGTATCCATACACTTGATTTTATGCATATTTTCTGTTTCAAAACTGTGGATTTGCCAAAACTTTTGTGACTGTGATGACTTAAACAATTATTTGCCTTTTTATTCCACATAAATGCAACATTAGATGTTTAAAACTTTGAGTTTCCACTCTCCAGTGTGCTCAATGTTTTCTTCATAATGTGTTTTCCTTCTTTTGAGGTTTGACTGGCAATCTTTTAATCATGTCATCCCAGTCTGTCCTCTTCTTCTGCAGTAATGTAATGTTACCTAATTGGATAATTACTTTTTTATTGCCCGATATGATGTCAGCAACACGTCTCTATAAAGTTGTTCCAGGATCATGTTCACCACTGAGCTGCATCAACTCTTCTTTTAACAACACTCTGGAAACCTTTAGGAACTGAGGAGACCAGTTTCTGGAGTTTTGAAAGTGAAATGTGGTCCCATTCTGGCCTGATAGAGGATTTCAGCTGCTCAACAGTTCAGGGTCTCCTTTGTTGTATTGTTCATGTCCTGATGCTCCAGATGTTTTCAATGATTGACAGGTCTGGACTGCAGGAGGCCAGTTTATCAGCGGACTCTTCTACTAGAGAACCATGCTGTTGGAATACGTGCAGAATGTGGTTGGACATTGTCCTGCTGAAATAAACAAGACCTTCCCTGAAAGAGACATTGTCTGGATGGCAGCATATGTTGCTCCAACACCTGAATATTTTGAATATTTGACTGAATATACATTTGTGGACGCAGCAATGAACTGTGTTCACAGACGATGGTTTTCACAAGTGTTCCTGAGCCCATGCAGTGATTTCCACTCCAGAATAGTGTGTTTTTAATGCAGTGCTGCCTGAGGGCCCGAAGATCACCACCATCCAATATTGGTTTCCAGCCTTGTCCCTTGTGTTCAGAGATTTCTCCAGATTCTCTGAATCTTTTAATGATATTATGAACCGTAGACGATGAAATCCACTAATTCTTTGTAGTTTTATGTTGAGGAACATTATTCTGAGATTGTTGCACTATTTTCCAACACAGTCTTTCACAGAGTGGTGAACCTCTCCCCGTCTTCACTGCTGAGAGACTCTGCTTCTCTGAAATCATATTTTTATATCCAATAATGCTACTGATCTTTTGCCATGGTAACCTCATTAGTTGAGATGTTCCAACAGGTTGGTTTTTTTTAGCGTTACACAAATTTCCAGTCTTTTGTCAACCCTGTCCCAACTTTTTTTAGATGTGTTGCTGGCATACAATTTAAAAATTAACACATATTTTTCATAAAACAATAACATTTCACAATTTCAACATTTTATATATCGTTGCCTATTTTTAATTAAATATGGGTTTACATAATTTGCAAATCATATAGGGCCCCTTTAAGTCCTACATGACATACAATTAATTTGAGAGGAGAAGAGGAAGATAAAGAATGAAGGCATTACAACAATGGAATAATGTTCAGGTGATTAATACAATGTAATAGTGATGGGTAATTCAACTGAAAGGACACTTATCTAAATCATATGTAGAAAATATTTTTATAGACACCTGCAGAAACAGAATATGACAACACAGGTTGTTCATGATAACATGAGGAACATTGACAGTCAATTTTAATAGATTTAATTAAAATACATGAAATCACTGACTGAAGCAGAAGTAGGCAAGACAGGATTACTGGACTTTACAGGTAAGTGACACGTGAACTGTTGGAGTATTGCAGAGGTTGTTGTTCACAGGCTGCCTTCTTTGAATGCACATCCGTGCTGATTGCTGGTGTCTGTGTGTCATGGCTCCTCAGGAACAAAGGGATGAATGTTAATTGAGGGAGAAGCACAATGAAATCTGACTCGGAACAAAATATGAGTTGAAATTACTTTGGGTGGATTTTTACTCTTGCTCTGTAATGTGTTGTTTACATCGTGTGCTTTTTCATTAAGAAAATAAGTGCAGTCGTGTCTTCAAGTGTGGAGCTGGTTGACTTGTTGTCAGATTTCTCTTTAATCGTAGAACACTGTGGTTACAGTATTTGTATAAAAAACATAAATGACCTCGGTAAGCCGGCCCTGAAGCCAGGTGCATGTGCAGGTGTCTACATTTATTGGTTGAATTTCTTCTGCAGGTTTTACATGTTTGGTTTGTCTGAGTCATGTTCAGTTCCATGTGTAGTTACTGTGTGGATAGTGGTGGTGCAGCCTGACTCCACAGAGCATGTGTGTGGTGCTGTTTCCTTCCACCTTCTGCACACACAGGCAGTGCTTCAGAAGCACATGCAGTTTGTCTCATTGATGTTGTGGACTTCCTGATTTGTTCAACTCAAATCTGTCGCTACATTCACATGGCATACTCTTCCTACTGCATTTAATATCGAACATACCTTCTGACTAAAGCGGTTGTTGTTGTCACTCCACACTCACTGTTTTGTTGCCTGTTTGTGTAGTGAGCTGGATGACTTGATAATGCTCTACATAATCATTTACATAAGAAACCAACCCAAAAGTTGACTTAATAAAAGTTGTATTGTCTGTAGATGATGTTGTTAAGCCCTTCTTGGCCAGACTACATCTAGTCATATTTCTGGTGGTCAGAAGGGTTATGATCATCCTCATATTGAGACATTAACACCAGATTTCAAATAATAAAATAAAAAGTATCTATGCTTTATAAGTTGTCTGCTTATTAACATTTATATTACCTCCTTTTTATCATGTGTCTGTTTAGTAGAATTGCAACTCTGCTATAACACAAGTTAAAGTTGCTCCATGTTTCTCCTCTTCTTGAACACATTCACTTCGAACCAACACCTCGACAACTTCACTTTCTACATATTTCATTTGTGTTGTTGTGCGATGGCGTTGTGGTGTTTTCCCACACGTTCGTATCATAATTCATTCTGTTTGATTTGGCTTATTATTTTCTCCATTACATGTTTTTTCTGCTGGTGATTTCGATGCTTCGTTTGGTAAACTAACTATGCTGATGTGCAGCGTTTGTGATTCTAATGCATCGACTCACAATTTGCTTTTCATGACTTTATTTTAACATCAGACTAAATTACCACTTCATACTTTTCTCTGCCTCGGAGTCCTACCTTTAAAAAAAAAAAATCATGAATTAATCATGTAGCTGTGGGGTTCAAAGAGTGCACAGGGTTATAATGAAATAATGAAGCAGTGTTCGAATGAAACATCCCCAGTTAAGTTGTGGAGCCCACCAGGCACGGAGATCAAATAGCTGCGTTGCCCTGGCCTTATTATTTGATCTCGGTTGCGTGCATGCTCACAGAGACACATGCACATACAAGATAGACACACACACCTGAACACACACACACACACACACACACACACACACACACACACACACACACACACACACACACACACACACACACACACACACACACACACTGCAGCTGCATAGGAAGGGGGCTTTTTGACAATCAGCAGTCAATTATCATACAGCTGTGAAAAGGAGTAAGTGATTTCACCTCGTGATTTACAGCCGAAGGATAAGCGGGTGGGAGGCCCGGCTTTGATGCTGTGAACCACAGCTGTGATTACAGGCTTTTAGTTCTACCTCTGCTTCCACTGAAAATACACAATATTTACTGCATGTGTGAGGTACATATGGCTGCCATCGTCTGGCCATGCAGCACAAGTCAGATGGTTCATTTATGTCTGGCATGTGTTTTAGTGGGCTGCAGTCACAGTGTGTGTCCGTCCATCCATCTGTCCATCCATCACACACCAACAAGCGACAAGACTTTAACTTAATAAATCTTGTGAATTAATTTTCAAATATTTGGCCACCAGCGATTATTGTAAACATGTAATCATCAAACTATTGGTTGTCACAACAATAAAGAAACAACTAGAAAGAACAAGTGAAATAAATAATCTAAAGCATTTTAAATGGAGAATACCCTTCACTGTCACAGCACGGGAAAACTGAGCACACGACTACGCCAGTGACAGAGGTTGAAAGCTGAAGCCGGACGTGGGTCTGTAAGCCAGGATAGATCTTTTGTGCAGGTAATAACTTTATTAAATGTACTGTTCATTTCTGTCTTCTTCTCCAAAGACGTTTTGTTGATCTGAAGATTTGCTTCCAAATGAATCATATTATGATAAAAAGAAATGGTTTCTCCAAAAGTGCAAAAAAAGTCATAAAAACCTGGAATTCTTCTTGACTTTGTGTGAAAACTGCTTTCAGTGGTAAAAATGTTGAGTTCATCTGTTTATATTATAGTGTTTGGTTATCTCATTTATTACATTTGTTCTTGTCCCCTCAACATTCTTGTTTTATTCAGTGGACATAATTGTAATAAGAATGCAGGACCTTGTGAACTCATGGTAATGTAGCACTAAATGAACAGTAACAATTGTGAGCACGTGGACTGCCTGATCTAAATAAGCTGCTGATTGACATTGAAGGGTTTTGCCCACCGTGACATCATCTGTTGGTTTGTGAACTTCCGTTTTAAAACCTCCAGTCGAACATTTTAGCTGTCGCCACCTTGGTGTTTCTGCGGAGGAGGAGTGAGCGGTGGATCTGTCTCAATCCGATTGGGAACCCGAGGACCCTATGCTCCGCCCCACCTGTAGTGGAAACCTGCCTGCAGCACAGGCCTGTCAATCAAACATTTCAGGCCTAATATTTAATTAATGATGGGATTATTTTCAGTTGGACTGCCAGAAAATGAATAAGGAGTTCCACTTTATATACAGTCTTTGGTGTGCATGTCAGCCTCCTCTGCAGGGAAGGGAGGGGCTTCAGTGAAGTGGAGAGGGAGGGGGAGGGGCCTGAAAGTTGTACTTGTTCTAATTTTAATTCATGCTGTATATTTTGTAGTTGCCTAAAAAAAACCTAACAAATTGTAACATTTCAGAAGCTGTACTTCTGCAAACGTTTGCGTGTTTAACTCTATCTAAGAACTCAGCAGTGGGTGGAGGTTTTAGTTTGAATGAAGCGCTGCACAATGTTGGCTCACGATGGTGCACCGCCTGACTGAGTATCTAAATGTTTGTTGAATCAGTAAATCATCTCAGCACAATCAGATTCAGCAGTACAGGAGACACTAACATCTCCCTGCAGCATATCCACCCCAGTGTCCCACCCACTCACCAGTTCGTTGTGTTATCTAGTCGGGTATTATCCCGTCGTGGCTGCCTGTCATTGTTCAGCTTCTCTTTCCATCTGTGTCCTCACCACACCAACCTCCTCTGCAAAACCTCCACTCCATTTCCATTAACCCTCACAAGCATCCAGTTAATCATTCTGTGTTTGGGTCTTGTCCTCTGAGCTTTACAACACTGTTCAAGCCTGCAGGGCACAAACACATTTTAGGATTTGGGGCGAAATAATATAATTTCACTGGATTTGCATCCACAAGTATTTAGAATAATTAATTCAAACCGATATGTGGCTGAGGGCCAAAGTTGTCTGGCTGGGCCTCCTCATCATAAGTCATGTGGATCATGTCACTCACACTTAAGAAATTGTTCATTCAAAATCTGCAGTCCAAAGTTGGAAATAGTTTCCAAGAAATATGATAAAGTAAAACTGTTTTTCAGTTTCATAGACAAATGGTCCTACGAGCAATTTGATGTCAAATGTGGAATAATAAAATCAATACTGCAGCACAGAGTGAACTTACAGTTCAACAGTTCGTGTACAAATGTTACCACTGAAGGCGTTTCAGATGCAGCAGTTCAACAAAGATGTAATGGAAACCATGCAGGCTGCTAAATGCACACGGACACCGATGAACCTGTGAGAGATGGAGAATACAGTACTGAGCTGAACGTATTTAAAAGACCAGCGGTTCTGGAGATCCGTTCTCTCTGCAGCGGTCCATAGTTTACCCTGCAGTTGTCCGAGAAATGGATCAACCCAGCAAACAGGAAGAGAATCCAAATATAAATGTCATGTAGTTGTAGTTAATAGCAATAAATAAGTAATATATTAGTAATACTAAGAAACCTGAAAGAAGTGTTGGGTAGATTGTCATGAACATTTTACAGACATTCATGGCCTCCAGAGGTTCGACGTGATCCTTATGATTCTGTTGTTTTGTTTGTTGAAACATTTCAACAATATGTGAAATAAACTACAGGAATGACATTTGGCTCCGATAGTCATGGTGCCCAGAAAGTATTAGGAATATTAGGAACCACAAGGAACAGCTGGTTTTGAGAGTTTATTTGTTTTTGTTCAGTCAGACAACTGAAAAAGTTACTGCTGTTGAAGAGATGTGCTACTTAGTTTTGTTAGAAGCCCAACAAGTGTTTGATCGTAGTGACCATCCTCCGTTTTTCAGCCGAACAATGATCCAGAACAGTTCCAGACTCCGTGAGGCGGTTTGACCAGGAAGCAGAGGGATGGAGCTGCATCACATGACCCGACCCCACAGTCACCAGTCGACCCAGCCTGAGATGGTGAAGGAAAAGCAGCCATCAAGGCTCAGCATATGTGGGAACTCAAAATAAAAGCTCCAGGTGGCGACGCTTTTCAATCTGTAATCAAAACTACGGTAATAACTGGAGGCTGTAACTCCATAAGCAAAATATGCTGTGAATAAGTGTAAATACAATACAAGACATAAGTTCAATCTTCCTCTGTGTTACGTCAGTAATAGTAAAACATTGCATTTTGCAGGTGTACCACAAGTTACAAGGTGTGTTAGAAAAAAACCCAACTATCTGATTTGTGTCTTCGTATTCCTTATGTTTCACTATCTGTCATCCTTGCCTACACTCTAAAGAAGAGTTCTATGACAGAGAATATGATGTTTTCTACATATATTTATGCAAGTAGTGTTTATGTCATTGTTGTACAACAGTTCTCACAGAACAGAGAAAAAGAGCAGAAAGCGTTTACAGAGACATGAATGATGAAAAGGATCATCAGTGTCCTACTTCTGGAGTTTAGGGTTACACTGACACACACACACACACACACACACACACACACACACACACACACACACACACACACACACACACACACACACACACACACACACACACACACACACACACACACACACACACACTCTTCCAGATGCAGATCCAGAGGCACCAGGAGGAGAGAAAAGAAGATGGTGAGAAGGCCTGTGACAGTGTCCCTCGAGGGTTTTTATGGGAGGTGCTGCAGGAGTTCAAGGTGCCGGACCCGTTGCAATGGGCCATCTGGTCTCTATACAGCTACAGTAGGAGCTGTGTTCGTATTCTCGGCAATAACTCACACGTTTACGGTGGGCGTGGCCTCCAGTGGGCGTGGCCTCCACCAGCGCTGTCCTTTGTCACTGATCCTGTTCGTGACCTTCATGACAGGATATCAAGGAGCAGCCGGGGGGAGGAGAACATCGGGTCAGGGGGTCTTGGATCGCATCTCTGCTGTTTGCAGATGATGTGGTCCTGTTGGCCTCTTCAGACTCCCAGCATGCACTGGGGCGGTTTGCGGCCGAGTGCGAAGCGGCAGGGATGAGGGTTAGTACCTCCAAATCTGAGGACATGGTTCTCTGCCGGAAACGGGTGGATTGATCCCTCCAGGTGGGGACGGAGTGACTGCCTCAAGCGAAGGAGTTTAATTATCTAAGTCGTGACCAAAAGAACGAGGTCGCGGCTACAAGAGGCCGAAATGAGTTTCCTCCGTAGGAGGTCGGGCTCAGCTTTAGAGATCGGGGGAGGAGCTGGACATCAGGAGGGAACTTGGAGTTGAGGTGCTACTCCTTCGCATCTAAAGGAGTCAGCTGAGGTGGTTCAGCATCTGATCAGGATCCTCCTGGGCGCCTCCCTCTGGAGGGTTTCTGGACACGCCCAACTGGCAGGAGACCTCGAGGAAGACCTAGAACACGCTGGAGGGATTATATCTCCCAGCTGGCCTGGGAACACCTCGGGATCCTCAGGAGGAGCTGGAAGATGTTGCAGGAGAGAGAGGGAAGTCTGGGTCAGCTTGCTTGGCCTGCTGCCACCAGAACCCAGATAAGTGGAAGAAAACCAATGGATGGACAGGGTGGCTGTGAGGGTTTCTTTAAAGAATGATGACCAATGGTCCCAAAACATATAAAAATAAAATAGAACTTGGTTGAACACAACCAAGTTGCTGCTAAAGTATTGATGCCGGATACCACAAGATACCTTGAGTAGTCTGGTAGACCAGAGGTTTGAAGGACCAGAGATGTTTTGGTGGCACACAGAGAACCAACAGCAGATTCATATTGTTTAAGAGGGAGATGGTTAGAAGTGAAGGGACGAGAGAGACCTGTGGCATAAGGAGGCGAGTCACATGAGCGTTCCTCTAAAAGCAACATTAGATGTGCTTCCTTCATGGCAGAACCTAAAGCAGTGGGTCGGTGAGGACCCAACCCATCTATTACAATATGTTCATCCATAGTAACTCAAACTAAAACTCTGTCAAGCTGTAAGATTAGTTGGTACAGAGTAGGTACACAACCAGGGGCTGAGGTTGTTGCTGCAGCCATCCAAAGGAAGGAAATGGAAGTGGGAGGGAGATGGGAGGGCACAGCTAAACATGACATTTTTTAGAAAAGAAGAGGAAGTCAGCGGAGGACGGGGTTGAGATAGGCAGGTTCATAGTGAGATAAGTAAAGGTCAGGACTGGAGAATGCAGGTAGATCTGGGGAGAACGGTGGTTCCACAAGAACTGAGCCAGAGAACAGACAGGTTAATGTGGTCAGGTAGTCAGAGAACAGTTTATTTGATTGAGCTAACAGCACAGTTGGAAGATAATATAGAAGAGGTGTCTGCGAAGGAAAGAGGAAAATATATGAATTGAAGAGTGGAAGTACAGCAGGCTGTTGCAGGTTTATTGCGTCATCAACATCGGAGCCTGCTGCGGGGGGGAAGGAAACGGTGAGATGACTAACGGGGCAGTCTGTTGATCTGGAGGAGAAGTAATGGTGTTGGCCAAGAAGGGAGGACAAGAAGCAGGTGCACAGAAAATATGTAGATTTGTTTCTTGGTTAATGGTTTGAGGAGTTTGGCTGAAGATATGTAACACATATGTGCATATGTTTAATAATTTCATAGATGTCAGGGTTGGGTAAGGGGATTTTGTGTCTCATTGCAGTTTATATGAGTCAGTGTGTGAAATCTTTTAGAGTGTACATAGTGTCGCCTTGGATGAGGTAGTTGGGTGTTGATGAAGTCATAGTGAATCATATTGCTCTTTGTGTGTAGTTTAAAGCTCAGAGTCAAACAAGACAAGTAAATTACATGAACTGCATAGCATTCATCCAACCGTAGTGGACAAGGACAAACCTGCACACTGTTTTGTTGAGGGGGGGTGAAATGATTTCAATCCTCACAAATTGTCATTACAATTTGCATGAGCATGCTCAGTAAAATTCAAACCTCCTTTATTTCCTCCTTTATATTCTGTAAAGTAACCTCTTTTCCTTGAGAGACACACACACACACACACACACACACACACACACACACACACACACACACACACACACACACACACACACACTCTTCCAGATGTCATCAGCTGAAGTATCAGCTGCTGATCCACAGACATCCAGATGTATCTAATAATGTGGACAGATCAATCTCCACATCTATATTCCATGACGACACAGCTTGGTCTGTATGTTGTATGACGCGCAACTGTCACTCAGGTTTAGAGCCGAGGTGGGAAAATATTGTCGAAATACTTTAATTGTTTCTTTTTTGCTGCAGATCGAGTGTACTGGCAGTTTAGAAGCAGACTGCCTTATCCTGCCTTCGATTGGAAGTTTAGTGACATCGTTTTGCTCCACAGCGTATGTACTCTATGTGTGTCTGTGAGTCAGACGTGACAACAGAGCCTGAGAATAGACTCCTGTATCTCTTGGATCATATGAACAATAAAGCCCAGCTAAAACTGAAGTCCTTCTGATATGAAGCAGCGTACTGCACTGCTGGAGGAGGGCTGACTGCTCCACCAGCTCATGTTTGTTTTTACATAGACAGACACAGTGTTAGTTGGTCTGTAGTGATGCTTCTTAACCTTCCAGGGAGCCATGTAGGCAGTTTCCCTATTTCAATCATCCAGAATCCGACCAGTATTGTTGAGCTGACATGGCAACTATTTAAATAACTGAATGAATGTTCCCGGCTTTAAAAATGCTAATTTAGATTAATACCTGACCACAAAATTACAGTAGTCAGGCCTGAAAGTAACAAATGATGGATAAGCTTCTCAGGATGTTCCTGATTTTATTAACGTTGCATAAATAATGTAAGATTTAAAGGACATATTCGCAGTGGTGCTGGAAGACAAAACAATGTCATCTAGAGAAACTATTTGGTTGGAGAAAGACAATTTTAGGTGTTTAGGGCCAAATGATCGCTTCAGTTTTGTCTGAATTTATAATTTTTAAATTACAGGTCATCCAGGCCTTTATGTCGTTGAAACATTCTTGAAGTTTTACAACCTAGTTTGTCTCATCTAGTCTTGTAGAAAGACATAGCTGGGTGTCATCTGCATAGCAATCCAAATGTATGTAGTGTTTCCTCATATTGTTGCCTCAGCAAAGCATGTACTGTATAATGTAAAAAAATATTCATCTGAACCTTGTAGCACTCCATAACTTGCTTTTCTTCGCTTGGAAGAGTCGCTGTTGACCTAAACAATTTTAAATCTATCCAACAGATGTGAGTATTCTTTGACCCGAATGATAAGTGCCAGTCACTGGTTGTGATCAGTTGTATCAGGGAGAGAGAATTTGTCATAAAGACACTAAAATACCTTCATAACAAACCATTCCTCTGCAGATGGTTCATAGTTTGGATTAGAGGAAAGTAAAAAAGTATATTTTTGATGCAGTTTTTAAAGTCTCTCCTTGGCCCAGTCATGAAGACAAGAACATGTATTATATATAAAGCTTCTCCAGTTTCTCAGATTCAAAGAGCACAGGGTTGTTCATTCTGCTCTGACAATAGTGAAGCTCTTACTCACTGAATTTAAGGATCTTTTCTCAGGTGGCAACTTCGACAACTAAAAGTTGCTTAAGCTAAAAGCTTAAGGGTTCATTCATTCAGCTGTGATTTACCAAAAGGTTATTTTACTTCTACATTACAGTCGATTCAAAGGAGTCAAAGAACAAATAAATATGGAGAGATAAGTTATGTTTATTTGAGAATTTTACCAAATTTCTAGTTGTTGGACTCATTTTTACTGAACCTATATTCTCTTCATTTACCAACAATTACAGCTGTCAACATATTAATATGAATAGGGCAAATCTATGTTTAGGAGCCTGGTGACAGCTCCAAATGGATCATACAGAATCCATTATGAGATTCAATTGTATTTTTAGTTGCTAAAAATTTGTCAAATAACCATAAATATAAAAACGTCTTGTGACTTTTTATCTGCACATTAAAGGGAGCGATGCTGTGGATGTTTTCATGAGGGTGGACGAGCCCATGATAGCCAGAGTACAGATTTCCCATAGTATGTGTGTATATTTATAGTATGTAGAGTGTATGCAGTAGGACAGACACGTCCTCTTCAATAGAGCTATTGTGTTCACTGCACTTCCCCGACTTCATTTTAATGATTACGAGCAACAGTGACCCCAACAGCTGCACTGCATGGTCGAGAGGACGAGCACACGTTTCTGATCCATTCTGTATCGTCCGTGTGGCGTTCAGCACTTCCTCGTCCACTACACAGTCTGTCTGAATCCCAGCATCACCGATACACATGTTAAATACTGTATAACCTCCTAACTTACTGACGTAGATGAGGACATGGGGTCAGGTGATGGTAGAGCAGCGTCCAGAGGACACAGTATGTTTGTCTCAAAAGGTGGTAAAGGTGTCGAATTAGCTGTTTATCAAGTCAAACGTGACGGAGTCCTCCTTCATGACCTGTCTGAATCAGTAGTGACTGCAGGTGTGTGGAGGATCCTGGCCGCGTTGTCATCACAAAACCCTAAAATAAAAAAGTAAAAACTGTGGATGGTCTGTTGCTCCCACACAAACACCACAGCATCAGCTGCTTTTTCTTCAGCCTGTTTTGTTTCTCCATGTTGAGTGCAGAAGATGTTGGAATTGAAATGTGTTGAAAGAAGGTATATAAATTCCAATAGGTGTTGTTTTAGTCCGGATGTCAGGAGTTATCATCAGGTATGATGGACTTCACAGCTTCATACATGACGGACACCTTCTCTACTTTTAAGATCAGGATTGAAACTTCCCATGTTGATAAAGCTCATAGTTAGAGCTTCCCAGGTAATCTCCTATTGATGCTTCCACAGCTTTGTCTGCTGGGGACATCATGATGAACTGACCTTGTCTTGTCTCTCCATGCATTGATATTGATATGACACCAGGACACCCTGTAGTTTATGGTCTGCTATCTCTCGGTGCAGTCCTCCTCGCCCCTCTAGTTTTGTGCTTTGTCCACAGGTATCCCTGGAGCTGCCTGTTTCTGCTCTGCAGTTACTGGCCCCACCAACACACCCAAACTTTATTGTCTCCTTTATCTTTATGCTGTTCTTTTCTCTCTCTGCTTTCCTTCCAGCTGTCACTCCTGCAGAAATTATTGACTTTTTCAGTTCCTCTCTATAATGCTGTAAAGTCTTGGCGGTACGATGTAAAGTGCCCTAAGATGACTTGACCTATATGAATATTTCAAATTGAATAGAATCAATTGTGTCTCCAGGTCATTCCTCCAGATGTCCTTCATCATCATCACAACACAGTCTGAAGGATGATCGACGAACTGTCACTTGGTCACTAAAGATCACACCCAGAGTAAAACAAGAAATAGATAAATCATCATGTACAAGAAAAAGAAGTCCTGTCCCAGACGGTCTGACCAACATAGTCCTCCACATCATGGAGTCGGCACATGAAGAGACAGAAGACACTGAGACAGACTGAACTGTGGACAGTTCTCCAACATGCTGAACAACGTACCTGCCAAGTATTTAGAGGAAGCGTGTGCTGTGTAGCGAGAAGCACTGCTGCTGTTTTAAAGCCAAATCATGCTCACAATAAGTTTACTGCTGACTGCAGTTTACATATAGTGAAGTGATGAATAAAAACGAGCTGTGGTTTTATTTTTCAAAGCATAATCACTTTAATTTAACTCCCTAAATGTTGGCACGGCACTGCGTACATATCTCCAATGTGCTATGTCTTATTATTGTGTCTTTAATTGATTAATACCTCTCATTTCTAACAGATATGTCGAGCTTATTTGTGCATTTTAGGTATTCCATTTAGTATTAAAAGACAAATGATATCAGTTAATGTATCCTCAGCTTCATTTAGTTTCTTTCAAAGATGTTGAGTCATTGTCCAACCAACCAGCAGGTCCACTGTATTCATTTATTGAATGTTTAACTTTTCACCTTTGACCTTTTCATCTCCCAGTCAAACTATGCATCAAACTGTGTGTATTGTTGTGATAAAGCCTCTGACAGCGCTGCCTGTAGTTTTAATTAAGTTAAAGGTGAGCCAACGGTGTAGCTGTTAGTTTGAAGTGTAAATAATCACAAATGTAATCAAACTGTGCTTTTCAAAGTGTAATCCAGCTGTAAAATGTGATCATCACGACACAGCTACAGGTTTGAAATATAAAAATACTGAGTGCCATGAGCAACGTGCTTGAACTAATTTATCATCCATCGCTGATTTTCAGATCTGCAGGAGAACAAATAAATTATTTTGAATTCTTCTGAGAATACTCAGTAACTAACGTTGCTTCGATGGCACATACAGATAACAAAGAAATCCTGATTTCTATAAAGTTGTAAACAATGAGTCATAAAGTAATCAATAAAGCATACTTTTCATATTAGTGCGCCCCCCCCACCCCCACCCCTTTGCTCCAGAGAGGACAGAACAAACACCAATGCAACCGTTCAGTCTAAAACACTGGACTATTTGGACCTATTTTAACTTCTAATGTCGTATCTTGGTGTCAGAGGCCTGAGGGGAAGAAAACCTGAGACCAAAGTGTCTCTGCTATGAATCATGGCCTGGCAGTTTAAAATCATGAGCTGTTTTGTGAGGTTGCTCCCGATTCACATAATACATTTACTGTCACATGATGAGCCACAATACAATCTAATATGCTGCAGGTCATTTGTGCAGCTCCAACACTTCCTGGACTCTACGAGACCTCTGAGTGTGTCCTGGGGAGTCGGGCACCAAAACGTTCGTGCCATCTTTAAAGCCATTTTTTTAAATGTCTACCGTAAAATATATTCCCCATTCTTAGGCAATAAACTGGGTGGTGTGTCACATCGATCTATGCTGCATGCTTATCCCAATACAAATACACATTAAATAAATAAATAGAGACACTTGGGAGAATTTTGAAATGCATTAAGTCTGCTTGTAGCCATCAGCAGACCGGAGGGATGCTGTGGATCACACCCGGTCGCTGGTTATTGGTTGGTTCCTCCTTGGATAACTGACAAAGTCTCCCACATCCAACATGGTGACTTTGAAAACCGACTGTTCTCGCTCTGTGAATTATATCCCAGATCTCTGTCATGTGCTGTTAATATGAGCATATCAACATTATTCTCTTTATCTGTGAATGCTCATAACTTTATGGATCACTGGTTTATAAGAAATGAACACATTATTATGTATCAAGTTCACCAAACTGAGACTCTTCTAATTAACCAGCAGAAAGAGGACCAGTGAGAGGAGAACGCGGCTCCTCTGTTGGAACCAATGATACCATAAAAATACTTCATGAACAGGATAAGCCCTTCATTCAAAATTGTAAATCTTAAGAAACAATGTCAAAGTATTACATTGATAATACTGAGATTTTATTGCCATTTATACAAACACAAAGTACATGTGTGATGGAATTCCTGTGCAGTTCACTCAGTCGGGTTACAGCAAATAAAATAAGATTGCAAATAAGGGAAGCCCAATATAAACTATGTCAGTAACAGAAGGTTTGTTGTGTGTGAGCGTTCATGGAGTAAAACAACAGAGTTCTTTATTGGAAACTGGTTGTTTTGGGAACGTGAGTCGTTGCAGGTTGTGTTCAGAGTTGTAAAGTCATGGAGTTCAGGCGGCTGTGAAGCCAACAGACTCCAGGAATCCTCGGCCGGTCACTGCTGCTGGAGTGAGCAGGGAACAGGGTGGTCCAGAGCTCCTGGAGGAGCAGACGGGGGTCGGCCAGGCGGCGGAGCGTCTTCGAGCTCCGGGTGGAGGCTGCACCACGTGTGCAGCTGGTAGACAGCAGACAGGTGAGTCCAGGTGATCTCCGTGGATCCACGCTGGACAACAGGTGAGTGATCTCTCTTTATCTGAAGTCAGACTGCTGGCATGCTGGTAAACTGCAGCAGGCAGAAAACAGGCAGAGGTCTGAACTGGAAGCAGAGTAACAGGAGTCAAACTTACTACACTGCAGAGTTGTAAAAACAAAACACAGAACACATGACACAGAAACAAACAGTTGGATGACAGACGCTACGAGGAGAGGACATGGGGGGAACAGAGGAGAAACACAGGGACTCACAGGGAACCTGACATGAGGGGGGGGGCAGCTGTTGTCCAGAACCAGAGAGACCATCAGGGTCGGATCGCAGCATCGGTGGGCTCCATGGACGGCCTCTCTCCACCAGCTTCAGTTTCCTGCTGTGAATATTTTATACTGGCGTTCATTCAGGCACCCTGAAGAGCGGACCGATCAGCGACAAGTGTTGGTGGTGAAGTTTATCTCGCCGCTCCTTCACTGTGATCAGGTCTGAAGTCCTAATCTTAAAAACAATTCCATTAGTTGTAGTTTATCGCCCAGCTGCCCGTTATTCAGAGTTTCTAACTGAACTGACTGACTGATTTAGTGTTAAGAACAGATGAGGTGATTATACTGGATGACTTTAACATTCCTGACAATGTGGACAACGACAGCCTCAGTTCTGCATTTAATTTATTAATAGACTCAATTAGCTTTTCTCAAAATGTTTTAAATATGTTTCATAACATTTTAATTCACACTCATGAACCACACAGCGTTTGGGAACAATTCCATCACAGTGGACGTCGATACGGAGACGGCCGTCCAACCCTTCTCGTTCTTCGTTTGTGTGTATGGATGTTGGATGATGGTGTAAGTAGGATGTGTGGTCCCCTGCTCTGGATTGGTTTCATCTGCCCATTATCACCTCCCGCCTCCTGATGGACGAGCCGAGCGACCTGATTGGTGGGGCAGCCCGGTCCGGCTCACCAATCCAGAGGAGACAATTTGCCCGGTTCTGTCAGAGGATTCTTTCCCACTGGTGCCAAATGCTGCTCAGGGCACAACTGTTGGATTTCTCTTAAGAATATTGTGATGTGTTGACCTATATAAAGCGCCCTGCTATACAAACACAACTGAATTGGTTTGAATTGAATTCCTTCCCTGTGGACATGGTTGTGAGGGAGGGAGAGGACAGGAGTGCTGGAGGCGCAGAAAGAGAGGAACCGGGACCAGAATCAGTTCTAATAGACAGACCACTGTGTCAGCATGTTGGATTCAGAATTCACCTTTTTAAACTGAAAAAAACTCTGGCATGTTTGTCTTTAATGGACGGCACAGTAGTGCAATGGTTATCATTGTCACCTCACAGCAAAAAGGTTCTTGGTTCGATTCCTGCCCCGGGCCTTCCTGTGTGAGTCTGCAGGTTCTCCGTGTGCCTGCGTGGGTTCTCGCCGGGTCCTTCCAGCTTCCTCCCACCGTCCAGAAACAAGCTATCAGGTTAACTGGTGGTTCTACAAACTGCCTGAGGTGTGAATGGTCTTTGTTTCTGTCTGTCTCTATGTGTCCCTGTGATGGACTGGTGACCTGTCCAGGTGAACCCCGCCTTCTCCCAAAGTGTGCTGGGATAGGCTCCGCCCCCCCCTGGACCCTGTTCAGGATAAAGCGGGTGTAGATAATAGATGGATGGATGTTTGTCTTTAGGAGCTTGATTCATAGAAGGAAAACAGTGATCAGATAATCTGTGACAATTAAAAGCAGGAGACATCTCAGACAGAGAAAGAAGAAGGCAGGAAAAGTAAAGGTAAGGGCCCATGTGCCCCTGCTCTCATCATCATCATCATCATCATCCACTCACTCTTCTCCTGCTCTCATCATCATCATCATCATCCACTCACTCTTCTCCTGCTCTCATCATCATCATCATCATCCACTCACTCTTCTCCTGCTCTCATCATCATCATCGTCCACTCACTCTTCTCCTGCTCTCATCATCATCATCCACTCACTCTTCTCCTGCTCTCATCATCATCATCATCGTCCACTCACTCTTCTCCTGCTCTCATCATCATCGTCCACTCACTCTTCTCCTGCTCTCATCATCATCATCATCGTCCACTCACTCTTCTCCTGCTCTCATCATCATCATCCACTCACTCTTCTTCTGCTCTCATAATCATCATCGTCCACTCACTCTTCTCCTGCTCTCATCATCATCATCCACTCACTCTTCTCCTGCTCTCATCATCATCATCATCGTCCACTCACTCTTCTCCTGCTCTCATCATCATCATCATCATCATCCACTCACTCTTCTCCTGCTCTCATCATCATCATCATCATCCACTCACTCTTCTCCTGCTCTCATCATCATCATCATCATCCACTCACTCTTCTCCTGCTCTCATCATCATCATCGTCCACTCACTCTTCTCCTGCTCTCATCATCATCATCCACTCACTCTTCTCCTGCTCTCATCATCATCATCATCGTCCACTCACTCTTCTCCTGCTCTCATCATCATCGTCCACTCACTCTTCTCCTGCTCTCATCATCATCATCATCGTCCACTCACTCTTCTCCTGCTCTCATCATCATCATCCACTCACTCTTCTTCTGCTCTCATAATCATCATCGTCCACTCACTCTTCTCCTGCTCTCATCATCATCATCCACTCACTCTTCTCCTGCTCTCATCATCATCATCATCGTCCACTCACTCTTCTCCTGCTCTCATCATCATCATCCACTCACTCTTCTTCTGCTCTCATAATCATCATCGTCCACTCACTCTTCTCCTGCTCTCATCATCATCATCCACTCACTCTTCTTCTGCTCTCATAATCATCATCGTCCACTCACTCTTCTCCTGCTCTCATCATCATCATCCACTCACTCTTCTTCTGCTCTCATAATCATTATCGTCCACTCACTCTTCTCCTGCTCTCATCATCATCATCGTCCACTCACTCTTCTCCTGCTCTCATAATCATCATCGTCCACTCACTCTTCTCCTGCTCTCATCATCATCATCATCCACTCACTCTTCTCCTGCTCTCATCATCATCAACGTCCACTCACTCTTCTCCTGCTCTCATCATCATCATCATCCACTCACTCTTCTCCTGCTCTCATCATCATCATCCACTCACTCTTCTCCTGCTCTCATCATCATCGTCCACTCACTCTTCTCCTGCTCTCATCATCATCATCGTCCACTCACTCTTCTTCTGCTCTCATCATCATCATCCACTCACTCTTCTCCTGCTCTCATCATCATCATCGTCCACTCACTCTTCTCCTGCTCTCATCATCATCATCCACTCACTCTTCTCCTGCTCTCATCATCATCATCGTCCACTCACTCTTCTCCTGCTCTCATCATCATCCACTCACTCTTCTCCTGCTCTCATCATCATCGTCCACTCACTCTTCTTCTGCTCTCATCATCATCGTCCACTCACTCTTCTCCTGCTCTCATCATCATCATCGTCCACTCACTCTTCTCCTGCTCTCATAATCATCATCGTCCACTCACTCTTCTCCTGCTCATCATCATCATCGTCCACTCACTCTTCTCCTGCTCTCATAATCATCATCATCCACTCACTCTTCTTCTGCTCTCATCATCATCGTCCACTCACTCTTCTCCAGCTCTCATCATCATCAACGTCCACTCACTCTTCTCCTGCTCTCATCATCATCATCATCGTCCACTCACTCTTCTGTGATTGGAGGAATCTTGTCTGGTGAGCGTATTGCATCACTTCCTGTCTACAAACATTGTGACTAGTGTTACTTCTGTTATTTCAGCTTCTCTTCCTGAATTCTACGTATCTAAATCTCTATCTATATATATCTATATATCTATATATATACGTATCTAAATCTCTCCACTTCTTCTCATCTCAAGTTAAAACTCACGTTTGCTCTTCTTGAACAATTCTCCTGTTAAATCTTTGACCAACCTTCACTAACTTGGTGTTTTGGTGCTGCTAGCTTAGCAGTTAGCAACGTCTTCCCTCTCTCCCTCCACCTCTTCTGGTTTTTCTTGCTCAGTGTGACATGTTTAGTTACAACCCTGCTTCCTTTAATGAGGAGGAGGAGGGGGAGGAAGGGGAGGAGAAGGAGGAGGGGGTGGGAGGAGGAGGAGGAGTGGCAGCAATCTTCCACTCAAGTTTATCAATTAATCCAAAGCCTAAACTTAGTTATAAATCATTTGAGAGTCTGACTCTTAGTCTCTCACCCAAACTGGAAAGCAGAGAAACGGATTGTATTGTTGTTGTTTATCTCCCACCTGGTCCTTATTCAGAGTTTCTAACTGAATTCTGACTTTTGATCAGATTTAGTGCTGAGTTCAGATAAAGTGATGATAGTGGGAGACTTTAACATTCATGTTGACGTGGACAACGACAGCCTCAGTTCTACTTTCAGCTCATTATTAGATTCTATAGGCTTTTCTCAGGATGGAAATAAACCCCGTCACCGTGGTAACCACACCCTCCATCTGGTTCTGTTGTATGGGATGGAAACTGAAAATGTCATAGTATTTCCTCAAAACCCTGTTTTGTCGGACCACTTCTTATTAACATCTGAAGTTACAATAATGGACGACACAGCATGTGGGAATAAATCCCACTACAGTAGATGTCTGTCAGATGATGCCGTGGCCAAGTTTAAGGAAGCAGTTACATGTTTATCCTCTTTGATGCCGTGTGTTAAAGCAGTGGAAGACATCTACGTTGATCTTAGTCCCACACAAGTGGATCATCTGGTAGAAAACACTGCAGTATCTCTGCTACAACTCTAGATGATGTCGCCCCTCTGAAGAAGAGAGTCATGAACCAGAGGAAGTTGTCTCCATGGTACAACTCAGAACTACGCTCTGCTAGGCAGCGACTAGAAAGATGGAAAGGAAATGGAGTTCCACTAATTTAGAAGAATTTCACCTGTCTGGAAGGAGAGTCTAATATTATATAAGAAAGCTCTTCGTAAGGCCAGAACTTTATATTATTCATCATTAATAGAGGACAACAAGAACAACCCCAGGTTTCTTTTCATCACTGTAGCAGGCTGACAAAGAGTCCCAGTTCTGTTGAGTCCTCTATTCCTTCAGCTCTCAGCAGTAATGACTTCATTAACTTCTTCACTAATAAAATTCTTACTATCAGGGAGAGAATCGGGCCGACCCTTCCTGACACCATCACTGATGTGTTGCTAAGCAACAGCAGCCCTGAAAGCAACTGTAGGACCAGATGTAAACTTGGAACATTTCTCTCCTGTTGAGCTCTCTGAGTTAACTAGAATTATTTCTTCATCTGGATCCTCTAGCTGTCTGTTAGATCTCATCCCAACTAAACTTTTTAAGGAAGTCTTCCCTTTAATTAATACTTCCATATTAGATCAGATCAACCTATCTATTGTAACCAGCTATGTACCGCAGGCTTTTAAAGTGGCTGTAATTAAACCTTTACTTAAAAAGACAACTCTTGATCAGCTGTTTTAGGAAACTACAGACCAATTTACAACCTGACGTTTATTTCTAAAATCCTTGAAAAAGTTGTTTCAAATCAACTTTGTGATCATTTCCAAAGGAATGATCTGTTTGAAGATTTTCAGTCTTTAGAGTTCATCATAGCACAGAAACAGCTCTGGTGAAAGTTACTAACGACCTTTTATTAGCCTCAGATAATGGACTCGTCTCTGTACTTGTTCTTCTGGACCTCAGTGCTGCTTTTGATACGATTGATCATACGATCTTATTACAGAGATTAGAAGACGTTACGAGGATTAAAGGAACTGCATTAGACTGGTTCAAATCCTACTGATCAGATAGATTCCAGTTTGTCCATGTCAGCAATGAATCTTCCAGACAAACAAAGAGTTAGTTATGGAGTTCCACAAGGCTCAGTGTTAGGCCCAATACTTTTTACTTTGTACATGCTTCCATTAGGAGATGTCATCAGGAAGCACTGCATCAACTTCCATTGTTATGCAGATGACACTCAGCTATATCTTCCTATAAAACCATATGAAACTAATCAGTTAGTAAAACTTGAAGCCTGTCTAAAAGACATAAAGGCCTGGATGACCAAAAACTTCCTGCTTCGAAATTCAGACAAAACAGACGTTCTTGTACTTGGTCCTAAACACCTCAGAAACTCTTTCTGTAATCACTTAGTTACTCTAGATGACGTTGTCTTGGCCTCCAGCAAAACTGTGAGGAACCTTGGAGTCATCTTTGATGAGGATTTGTCCTTTAGACACCATATAAAGCAAATCTCCAGAACTGCCTTCTTTCATCTACGTAATATTAATAAAATCAGGAAAATCCTTCCTCAGTGTGATGCAGAAAAACTCATTCATGCGTTTGTTACTTCTAGACTAGATTATTGTAATTCCTTGTTGTTAGGATGTCCAAATTACTCATTAAAAACCTGCAGCTGATCCAAAATGCTGCAGCAAGAGTACTGACAGGATTTATCAAGAGAGATCATATTTCTCCAGTTTTATCTTCTCTTCACTGGCTTCCTGTGAAATCAAGAATATAATTTAAAATTCTCTTGATGACTTACAAAGCTCTACATGACCAGGCTCCATCATATCTTAGAGATCTTATAGAACCATATAATCCTAGCAGAGCACTTCTCTCTCAGTACGCTGGTCTACTTGTGGTTCCTAGAGTTTCCAGAAGTAGAATGGGAGGCGGAGCTTCAGTTTTCAGGCTCCTCCCCTGTGGAACCAGCTCCCAGTTTGTGTTGGAGGGGCAGAAACCCTCTCTAGCTTTAAGATTAGACTCAAAACGTTCCTTCTTGATAAAGCCTATAGTTAGGGCTGGCTCAGGTAGACCTGAACCAACCCTTAGTTATGCTGTTATAGGCCGAGGCTGCTGGAGGACCTCGTTACATGCTGAGCTTCTTTTCTTTCCTCCTACTCTTTAACTGACTCATACCTCACCATCTTTTTCTCTCCCATAGTTTCTTCTTATTATCTGTTGTCTCCATTCAGTTCCTTCGCTCGTATAGTTTCTGTTCTTTCTTTTCCAGATGTCCCGTCATGGAGCTGCATGTCTCTGCTCTGTGATTGCCGTCTCCACCAACAGTTCTTCTCTTCTATATCTATGCTGTCCTTTTCTCTCTCTGCTCTCCTCTCACCCCAACTGGTCCAGGCAGATGCTCTGCCCACCTCTGATCCTGGTTCTGTTAACAGATGCTCTGCCCACATTTCCTTTCCATCTTTCTAGTCGCTGCCTAGCAGAGCGTAGTTCTGAGTTGTACCATGGAGACAACTTCCTCTGGTTCATGACTCTCTTCTTCAGAGGGGCGACATCATCTAGAGTTGGAGCAGAGATACTGCAGTGTTTTCTATCAGATGATCCACTTGTGTAGGACTAAGATCAACGTAGATGTCTTCCACTGCTTTAACACACAGCATCGAAGAGGATAAACATGTAACTGCTTCCTTAAACTTGGCCACGGCATCATCTGACAGACATCTACTGTAGTGGGATTTATTCCCACATGCTGTGTCGTCCATTAATGTAACTTCAGATGTTAATAAGAAGTGGTCTGACAAAACAGGGTTTGGAGGAAATACTATTACATTTTCAGTTTCCATCCCATACGACAGAACCAGATGGAGGGTGTGGTTACCACGGTGACGGGGTTTATTTCCATCCTGATAAAAGCCTATAGAATCTAATAATGAGCTGAAAGTAGAACTGAGGCTGTCGTTGTCCACGTCAACATGAATGTTAAAGTCTCCCACTATCATCACTTTATCTGAACTCAGCACTAAATCTGATCAAAAGTCAGAATTCAGTTAGAAACTCTGAATAAACACGAGGCTTCTCAACAGGAGTCCTCCTTAAAGGTTAACTGTTGAACAAAAGACATCTGATGAAAAGTCTCATCATAACTATAAAATTTAGTGCGTAATGCATTAAGTTGGTTTGAACAGGGAACAGTATATAGCTTTATTTGGCAGCATATGTTGCTCAAAAACCTGAATATATCATTCAGCATTAATGCTTCCTTCCAGATGTTCAAGCTACCCATGCCATGTGCACTAATGCATCCCTGTACCATCACAGATGCTGGCTTTAGAACTGAGCTGATAACAAGCTGGATGGTCCCTCTCCTCTTTAACCTGGAGGATGCAGCGTCCATGATTTCCAAACAGAATCTCAGATTGTGATCCATCAGACCTCAGGACAGTTGTCCACTTCACCTCAGTCCATCTTCAATGATCTCGGTCCAGAGAAGGGGCGGTGTTTCTGGATCATGTTTCTACCTGGTTTCTTCTTTGGAGAGTTTTAACATCATGTGTGGACACAGCGGTGAACTGCGTTCACAGACGATGGTTTCCAGAAGTGTTCCTGAGCCCATGCAGTGATTTCCACTCCAGAATAGTGTGTTTTAATGCAGTGCTGCCTGAGGGCCCGAAGATCACCACCATCATCCAATATTGGTTTCCAGCCTTGTCCCTTGTGTTCAGAGATTTCTCCAGATTCTCTGAATCTTTTAATGATATTATGAACCGTAGACGATGAAATCCACTAATTCTTTATAGTTTTACATTGAGGAACATTATTCTTAGATTGTTGAACTATTTTCCAACACAGTCTTTCAGAGAGTGGTGAACCTCTCCCCATCTTCACTGTTGAGAGACTCTGCCTCTCTGAAATAAATTTTTTATACCCAATCATGTTACTGATCTGTTGCCATGGTAACATAATTAGTTGTCAGATGTTCCACCAGATGTTTTTTGTTGTTGTTGCGTTACACAACTTTTCAAGTCTGTTGTTGACATTTACAATGTGCATCCCAACCCTGTCCCAACTTTTTGGGAAACAGGATTGTGTTATTAATTGCATTAACACATGTCAGAAATATTATTTATTATTATAGGCGTCATTGGTTCCTGAATAAACAGGGACCCTCCATGAGGTCATGTGTACAAGGTCATTCAAAACCACAACACCATATACAGTATTTGGAGCGTAGAGAAGAGGTGGGGAAGTCAGATACAGTTTGTGTATTCTTCACATTTTAACTTTGTTCAGACGGTGGGTAAGATCAAAAGGAAATTTGAAAAAGTGAACAGCAATGTGGGTTCGGCCGGCAAGGAGCTGAACTGGGCACTCAGCCGCTGAGGGCGTTTTAAAGGTATTTACCTCACCTCTCAGCCTTCGGGTCACCCAACAAAGTCAGAAAGTATCAGCGTTATGACTTTGCTCCTTTCTATGTCATGTTATATGACAGAACAGCTCATATTGTTTTGTTAAAGCGGCATTATTCCGTTTTTCTTTGATCGCCTGGGGCCATCGAAACAAGCCGAAAACATTTGGCCAATTATCATTTTGTAAAGTAATTTGTTCGTAGTTATTAATTTCCTTCCAACACTGAGCAACATTAGAACCGTTTTAGCATAAACACAGAACCTGGTGAGGGAAATATCAGGACATTTAGCCCAGAAATGTCAAAGAGCAGCTTTTAACCGTTTGGTGTCTGTCAGCAGTGTAAAATGGGTTTATGAGATCATTTTCACTGAAACAGGTGTTGGACACTGGGTTGATGAGAAGGGAGTTATGGGCTCGAAAACTTAACGTTGATTTAGGAGTCCAAACCAGCTGCGTATAACTGAGGAGCTGCTCATGACCGTCTGTCAGTTCATCTCTACAACGGACTCTTTTCATGTGTGATCCACTGTTGGTATAAAAGTTAGTGAAGCTTTAAATCTGTGTTAAGGTAAGATTTTAAAGTTTCCTTCAGTTGCATTTTCTGCAAAAAGAGAAACTCAGAGTAGAAAACAGCGTGGGAGATATTCAGGCTTTCCAGGAAAAACTGGAAATTTTAAGGTGGAAATGTGTTTTCTAACGTATTTACTGCTCTCATGTACTCCAGTCCACCTCTTATTCATTATGTTAAGAGGAGCTGACTTTAATTCTCTGTGTAAACCTATTGACTGCACCGCAGGCCGAACATGTGATCTCTCTGCAAGGAGAGGAAATCTGTGAATTTAAACAGGAAGAGAAAATCGGACTCGAACATTTTGAGCCGTTCAGGATCCCATGTGGTTTTCGTAGTCATGATATCAGAAATATGTGCATATATCTTTGAACTGGTGTAACATAACCTCCTCTTGCTGGTGCTGGCAGTCAGCTTAAGATCATAATCGTCAGAATAAAGAAAAACATGTCACTGAAACACTGAACAGTTATGACAGTTTAGGAGCCAACAGATGAAATATTTTGACATCTTACTGTACGTGTGCAGTAACATGTAACCTTTCAGGTCTTAACTCCTGCCGTCCCATCAGGGCTGCATTAGTGCAGCTTGGCCCACTTTTGACTGTAAACGAGGTGAAAATCTAAACCCAGAGGAGCCCATTAGGCTTTGAGTCAGTAGAAAGCATCAGATGGAGGTTCGGTGCATCGCAGACGCCTCGCACCAGCAACAAGCTGACCGTCTGGGTTTTCAGCAAAAAACCTTTTACATCATTTTTGCTTTGGCAGCTGAGAGGACGAACTAGAAGCTACGAGGATGAAGACACAGCTGGTCTGACTCAGAGGTGACGGAGACGCAACTGCTGATAATGACAGACACAACCAGGGGGACACAGAGGGACGTGCAGGGACACAGAGGAATGAGGGAGACAGAGGGACATGCAGGGACCTTTATCTAATAATACAAACTGTGCTTTTAATTTCAACTGTCTATTATGAACAAGTGGTCATTATGTGGAAGGATTTTATTTATTTAACCTCGTTTCAAACATCAGCAGCACTTTTCCTTGGATCACCCAGAGGTGTGAATATGGAGAAAGTGTTTATTAAAGATTCTGTGCTAGATTCTCTGTAAAGGTCTCGCATGAGTCCCTGATGGAATATGATTTATACGATCATTGTGTTGTTGGATTTTAAGTCTTGTTTGAACCCGTAGGTTGTTTTGCTGTGATGGCTTATTAAACCCTATTGTTATTCAAGCAATTATTATTCTCGTTTCTTATTTTTCTCCGCAAATAACTGCCTTTTTGGAGGCTTTATCATATTCAAAAACTCATGAAATTTGGTACACACATCTCTCCCGGTGAAAAAAAATAATATTCTAGTGGAGTCGCCAGTGGGCGTGGCCAAATGGCTCGCTAGCGCCCCCTAAAGAGATGCCCCGGCGGGTACATTTACTAACATGCACAAAATTTGGTGGACACGTGTATCACTCCTAGACGTACAAAAAAGTTACATTGCACCGTTACGTCAACTCGACAGGAAGTCCACTATTTTGAGCGTCTCGCCATGAAACTACAACTGACTGTAACATTTATGTACATATTCCGATTTTCCTCAAACATTACATCTTTGATAACAGTCCTGTCCTGAGGACACCTGTATGGTAATATTTGCTCGTAGTCGTAGCGCCCCCTGCTGGAGACAGGAAACAAGAAAAAAATTAAACTGCAAGCGGGGATAAGCGGGGAAAAGCGGGTCCTCACACGGTGCGCGTCGGGCACAGGCAGCCCCGAACCGCTGGATGCCCGACGCGCACGGTGCGAGGGCCCGCATATCACTGCTTGCAGTTTTAATTTATGATTATTATTTCTGTTCAGAGATCTTCATTACTCTTGCTTGATGCTCATTTTGCTGCATTTTCCTGGATTCACTGCACCTGAAGAAAAATCTCAAAAAATCATTGAAAAACTACAGTAGTCCATAAAGGACTTCTTTAGGAACAGTCGGATACAACAGTCCTGCCATGTTCAGGATCCTCCTACACTCAGTTTGTGTTGACATCGTCAGATGGGATTATTCTACTTTGTGCTTATTGTTGACGTTGTGATGAGGCACTGGACTGCATCACGTTGAAAAGAGTCCTCTCCATTAACATACACCAGCTGTTGTATTAGATTGCAAAAGTGTTCCAAATGGAGTGTTTAGTGAGTGTTCATACAGCAGTTTTCTGAAGGTTGTCACCACATTTTTATACCTTAAGGAGCAAAAAGTCACATTTTATCACAATGCATCATTAACAGTACTGTTAACCAACCCTCAATAAATTATGTATAATAATAGTAATAACAATAATAGTATCAATGATATAAAACTTTAATCATACAGTACTTTTCAAAACAAAATGTTTTACAACAAAAAATAATCGAGTAACAATTAACAATCAAACTAGTGAGAAATGATAGAGGAAAGAGAGAAAAAGCTTTTTTTAAAGACAAGTTTTTGAGAAGTGATTTTAAATCTCCCTGATCCTGGAAGCTTCAGATCCTCAGAAAGTTCCAACACTGAAGGGCCCGACCGAGAAAACCCGATCACCTTTAGTCTCGAACCGGGACTTAAGAACAGCCAGCGAAGCTCTGCTGAGGATCTGAGGCTGTGCTCGTGGGGGAAATATAAACGGTATCATTGGTGATACTACAGTGTTTCACAGTCCTGAACTGATAAGTATACTTCATGGATTTAGACCAGTGGTTCCCAGCTGGACTCAGCTTTCACCACACAGTCCAGTACACAGACCAAGATGACGTCCGTTCATATTTCCATCCATCCATTCTGCCTCTCAGTGTAATTCAATCCTTTCTGTCAGGAGAAATATTTGTTACTCTACCAAACTCCCAATTTAATCTTAAAAATTAAAGAGAGTAACTTCAGTAATGACTTAAAGCTCAATAAAATAAAAAATAATATTATGATGAGGGCTTAAAATAAGCACTCAAATCTAATCTTAAACTAATCTACTCATCTCACTCTGCTGTTTTCATGAAACATCAAGAAGTCACATTCCTGAGTCGTCTGCGTAGCCAGGTAACATCCACCTGAACAGGAAGTCGTTCATAAAGCTCCACTACCAGATTCAGAATCCAGACGAGTTCATGAAGTGAAAGAGAGAAAATTCCCTGCTGTCAATCTGAAGAGCAGAGAACAGTGATATTACTGAGGCCATGTGTCAAGCAGAGATGAGGTTGTATAGCGCACACACACACACACACACACACACACACACACACACACACACACACACACACACACACACACACACACACACACACACACACACACACACACACACACACACACACACACACACACACACACACACACGCTGAACTGTCTCTGTTACTAGACTAATGCATTCCTTTAAAACAGCACACAAACTCCGGCAGTACGTCACAGATGTCAGACTGAACTGTCACTAAAATCCATTCAACCAATCACAATCTGCAATATTTAGTGCAACGTGGTATAAATGACTATGCTGTCATATTGTAAAGAAAAATAAAACAATAAATGCGGTAAAAATCATGAAGCAGATTGAAAGTTTCACGCTGTCTGAGGCAGTGCTCAGTGATTCAGGACTACCTGGTACTGATTCAGGATCCAGACTGAAGTATGCTCTCTATAATCCATCTTCCTTCAGGTGCTGAGCTCCCTGTGATGTCAGCTGGATCCTGACAGAACACATGACAGTGAGGGAGAGAGTGTGTGTGTGTGTGTGTGTGTGTGTGTGTGTGTGTGTGTGTGTGTGTGTGTGTGTGTGTGTGTGTGTGTGTGTGTGTGTGTGTGTGTGTGTGTGTGTGTGTGTGTGTGTGTGTGTGTGTGTGTGTGTGTCTGGTACCATCCTATACCATTAGTCTGGATCAGACAAGCTGAACCTTATTTCTTCTGACAAACACTGTTCATATCTTATTGTCCATATGGTGATTGGAATACAAATTCACAAAAAAAAAAATTAAACAAAAAACTGATAACAGGGAACTATTTTTAGTTTTAAATCAAAATCCTAAACTTAAATTGAAATATATTTGTTGATGCAGATGATTAATGTTTGGTTGCTGCAGCAGATATAAGATATGGAGCTGTGGGATGGAGAGAGGAGCAGAGGCAAAACCTGATTATTTATCAGCTCCACCAACAGAAAAGGCATTTCTCTGTCAAGCATGAAACAACCACAGGTTGTGTACTAAAGAAGGATGCATACTGTGTATTCAGCCGTGGTGAAGAAATGTAAAACACACAACACATTTAGCAGCGAGTCATCTGTTGTGTACTTCGTGTCAGACACACAACATCCCACCGGGTGTTTGACTTGCATGGAAGCCGCTTCGTGTGGTTTGCTGCCAGCTGATCCTGCAGTCTGAGTGATGCATTGGCCTGTCAACAGCATTATCTCCTCCATCACTGTGGTGCGCTGCTGCACCACAGGCGCTTGCACATGGAAGGATTCCAGATAGGCCCATTCAAATGGTGCAAACTGCACTGACAGTTTAACATCAGTAATACCAACATGGTGAAGTGTTTATGGATAAAATCCGAGACCATCGACGACGTGGTTCACCAATGAGTGGGATTGAGCTGATAAAAGATATATCATTACATTTAATATGTATTAAATACAGACATGTACAGGTTCAGGCACAGGTCAACGATGACATATTGCTGCATGCTTCCATTTTTAACAGCCTCCATAACATAGAACCAGAGGAGTTTCACTGAGTAATGTGTGAAGAGCAGCAAAGTTGACACATCACTTCCTGACTAACATTAAGACTCGTTGGAAAATATGTGCAGGGACAGAATGGAATCCAGGGGAGGTACCTGAAAGTAAATCTTTTAAGGCATCAGTGAGCTACGAATCAGTTTTCTTAGAGGAGCTCATGGCTGTTGAGTGTCACCAAAAGGTTTGAAGAGTCAGAGAATTTATCAGCTCTTCCTGATACCAACAATCCTGACGGGGTCGTTGGGACCTGACGACTTTATGAAGATCTCTATAAACTGCACAAACATTTTCACAATTACAGCCAAATATTTTTCTCCTTTTCAAGCCTGTGAAACAAAAAGTAACACTGCATTAACAATCACAGTGGGCTCAGTTTAGATGTGTGTTTGCTGCAGGCCTTTTGTCTTTTCACTTCTAAAACTCAGCAAAATACAGGAAGTCGTTTGCCCACGAGAGACCAAACTTTTCCATACAACCATAATCAAATGTGTACTTTTACCTTTATTTGAATTTTTCTATGTTATTATCATTAAAGGTGGATTCTGAAATCCCCCTCTGAGACGAAGAGCGGTTCAAATCACCTACGATGATAAGCAGCTCGCCCAGACGAAGGAAACCAGGGATCCCTCCTGGAGCCAGACCTGGGAGGGCAGCTTGCCGGCGAGTGTCTGGTGGCCAGGCCTTCACCCATGGGGCCTGGCCAGGCTCAGCTCAAAAAAGCGACGTGGAGCCGCCATCGTGTGGATACACCACCCACAGGGAGAAGCATCGGGGTGGAGTGCCTACCCAGCCGGGTGGCAGACCAGACCAAGAGCCCAGAACAGCTGAACCCCGGCGACAAAGACTAGTTCTATGGATGTGAAACATCACCTGAGTACTGGGGGAAGAGAGGGAGCTGGTGCAGGAGGTAGAGCGGTACCAGATCAATATATTTGGGCTCACCTCCATGCACAGCACTGGCTCTGGAACCAAGGTCCTGGAGAGGACCTGGACTCTGTCCTTTTCTGAAGGTGCCAAGGGTGAGAGGTGCTGTGTTTGAGGTCTCCCCGATTAGGGTCCCCTTAATGTGCCTCCCTGATCTATACCCAAATGGTGCTTTGTTGTCAGACTTCTGGCGAACTCAAACGTGTAGTGAGGGTGAACTGAAAAACATCTGATGGAGGCCCCTGTCCAAAACATGTTTAATTCCCACCTCTGGAAGAACTTCTCAAGCACCCCGGGGGAGGTTGGGACATGGGATCCGAGTGGACCGTGTTCAAAGCTTCCATTGTAGAAGCGTCTGCCAGGAGTTGTGGTCGGAAAGTCATCGTTGCCTGTTGCAGTGGCAACCCAAGAACCAAGGTGGACCTGGGTAGTGAGGGAAGCTGTCAAGCTGGAGAAGGAGGCCCCTCGGGTCTGGCTGGCTCAGGGGTCTCCTGAAGCAGTTGAGAGGTACCAGAAGACCAGAGGGGCTGCTGTGGTCGTGGATGGAAATTCTAGAGTGTGGGAGGTGTTCAGGGAAGCCATAGAGAAGGACTTTCTGTTGGCCTCAAGGAAGTTCTGGCAAACCATCCAACAACTCAGGAAGGGAGAGCAAAGCTTACCACAGACTATTATCAGTGGGGGGAAAGAACTGCTGACTCTAACTGGGGATATCCTCAGGCGGTGGAAAGAGCACTTTGAGGAACACCTGAACCCGAATCCGCCCTGAGATGATGAAGGCGCTGGACATTGCTGGGCTGTCTTGGCTTATACGCCTCTTCAATGTCGCATGGGGGTCGGGATCAGTACCATTGGACTGGCAGACCGGGGTGGTGGTTCCCATTATAAAAAAGGGGACCGGAGAGTTGCTCCATCTATCGGAGGAGCAGTGCGGATACCGTCCTCATTGTGGAACAGTGGACCACATCTTTACCCTCACAGGACTACCGGAGGATCCTGGGAGTTTAACCATCCAGTCTACATGTGCTTTGTGGACCTGGAATGTTCGTCACCTCCTGGTGCAACCCGGCAGCACCGGCGAGAGAGAGTCAGGTGAGTCTGGGCTCCATACCGGGTCAAAGAGTCTATACTTCCAGTGAAGCGTCCCCGGGCTCCAAAGAGGCACCAGCAGATCCGGTCAATGCCGTGAAGACCGCCCGTGAGTCTGCAGGTCTCCTTCGAGGGCCGACACAGAATTTCCAGGTGAGTCGGCTATTGGTCACTGCGGACTGACATAGAGCTTTTCCGTAGGTTCCGACTAGTGGTCTTCGTGGACCGACACAATGCTTCCGTGGTGAGTCCACTGAGTGGTCGCTGTAGAACTCCTCAGGACTTCAACAACAGCTTTACTCTCTGTGGATCTACTCTGACAACATGTGAGTGAACGACGAGGTTCAGGTCAGGCAGGCAGGCTGGCACGCTGGTAGGTGAACTGCAGAAGGTAGAAGACAGACATGTGTCAGAACCACACAAAGAATAACACAAGTCAAACTTACTACAAGTGCTGCAGCGTGGTACCAGGTGAGCTGATGGAACGGACTGACAGGCGGTGATTTGTGGAATTGGATGCAGCTGTGCCAGCTGATCAGAGGAGCGGTAGTTGGAGGTATCTGGAGGTGGACAGAGGAGGAATCCACACCCTCCAGACACAGACCAAAACACAACCACATAACAGACAAAAACAAACAATCAATGTAGCTGTTATTATGTTCCAAAAATGGAGCAGTCTGTGGGTGATTATTTTTAAAAACAAAAGGAGGAGAGAGAAAGAAGATGGAGGGAAGACAGAACTCAGGTTCTAACTCAGCTGTCACTGTAAATGCAAGTCCAGACAGGGAGACACCGACTGAGCCAGTGAAGACGTAAAAGTGCTACTTTAAGTGGCCTGTCCACTGCAGGCGTGTCTGAGCTTCCTCCCGTGTCCACACAGTTTAAGATTACAACTATGAAGTTGCATGCAAAACCTTCAGGGACCGATGAACGACTCAAAAACAGAGGCCCTCCTAACTTATCTTCAGAGAATGAATGAGAGCTCAGTGGAGAGGGTGTAACTTATTATTAATATATTTGGCAAATATCAAGTCTTGAGTCACTGTTAATCTTTATATCACTGCAGTGAGATGTACACAAGACAAATGCACTGATGAAGTTATAGCAGATCCTCCAGCAGCTCCAGACAGAAGAGAGAGGGAGCGACCCAGGATGCAACAGAGGAGGCAGACAGTGAAGAAGGTGCAACTCATTCAACATTTACAGGAGATGAAGGAGAAAAGAGAAACTGAAGCAGAACTGAATCAAAGGCAGCTGAGAGAGACATGTAGACAGGAGTCAGTCTTTGCATCTGAACTCCAGATTAGCAACCCTCCTGCAGGGGGATTACACTAAACGAGCCTCTGATGAGTTGATCACGTCCACCTGAGTCATCAGAATGCGAGTACCTCATGGAAACCTGAGTTCACATGATCAATGACACTGATCAGCTGCACTTTGATTGATCACCTGACCATATTTCTCCTTCAGTTTACAGCTCAGAACTTCTGTTTTTAAATGTTTTGAAATTTACAGGAAAATATGACACCACATGCTCTCAGATTTAGGGAACTCAGCATATGTCCAACACCTGAGTTGACTTTAAACAAGCTCCAGCAGGGCCAGCCTAATAAATGCAAATGTCTGAGGGTGACTGATTGATTTCTTGTATCTGTTTCAAATTAAAAGCCCATTTTACTCACCGGCCATGTTCTGCTTCCAGTATTTTTTACTAAACCCAACTGACCACATACTCACTCTGTCTTTGTGTGATATCATTAACCTCATTTAATTTCCCAAAATGTTGAACTATCTCTTTAAAATGGTGATTTTTTTTTTAATTTTTTAATTTTTTTTAATTTTTTATTATCAGGTATTGTATTATTATATCATTAAGTAGATCAGTGTAGCAGACAGGTCATTTTTCTGTCCTGCCAGCTGAAGCTGCTGGAACATCACATAAATAATATGCAGGTATGCATGCATGCCTTGTATGCATTGTGAGACGCAGTTAATGGCAGCAGAATAGAGGAATGCCGGTAATTCAAAGTATTTAGTCAAGCACAACTTGAATTTGAAAGTCATATGGGCAGGGTGTCATGGTTTCTGATGTAAGATGAGGAAAATAGTGGGAGGAATGACACGGATCGTGCATCATCTCTCACTCCCATTCAAGCTGTCTCCCTCATCGTGCTTCACCGATCTCACCTTTTCAATCTCCTCTTCTCTTTAGATATAAATCCCAGGGAGGATGACAGTTGCAGATGAGTTACAGTGTGTGTCAGTGTGTGTGTCTCTGTGCTGTGATACACTGAGTGTATGACGAAGAGGAAACTGGAAAAAGTAGAGTCGGTCTGGGTGTAACAGCCTCCAGACACATCAGCTCCTCCATTCAACGTGTTAAAAAGGTCCTTTAACCTCCAACCAGCACTTTACACCAGCATTTTATATCAACGATCAGAACATGCAACACAGCAGATGAATGAAGCAGGAAGTTAGTGGGATTAGTAGAACAGCTTTATAAGAGCCTTTGTGCTATGATCACCTGTTTCTCTTAATATTACCACCATTAATTCAGAGTGCTATTTACAGGGAGGTTTTTATAATAGAGCTGCTGAGAGGCAGCAGTGTTTCTGTGAGGACATGAACAGGACAGAGTCTGTCCTCCGTTTATGACCACATGTGTTTGAGGTGCACGCAGGATTCTTACAGATCCTGGAAGATTACTCTGGTTCCACCGAAACGAGTTGAATCAAAAACAACCCTATTCATGAGACCATCCTCCTCCTCTTCAAACAATTCTCAGACATTTTTTTTGGAAAATAAAAGTGAAATGCTCTGGTGTTCGAGTGGGGGTGCAAAACATAAAGGATGGAGTGAATGGGAAGGTGAACAGTTTATATTCAGAACAGAGTGGGACATATGTAGAGTGTTTGAAGTGTGTCTTCAGGGTGAACCAAAATCCAAACCAACAATCAACTAAACTAACCTCTCATGTAAACATTGGACTGAAAAAAGAAAAGAATTGATTAAAAGAAAAGGAAGGAACACAAAGACATCCATGAACACCGACTGTCTACACCCAACTAATAGGAGGAAAGTGTTCAGACACAGACTGCAGTTCATCCCTTCTGCTTCCTGCTTTGCAGTAAGTGAAAAAACAATTAACAAAATATCTGCAGAGTCAAAATGCAGCTATTTACACAACACACATTTCTCACAAAAGGTTCACAGTTTACAACGAGGTTTGAGGGGGAGCGAGGCCCGGCTGTTATCTCACCAGCAGGCAGCAGCAGCCAAACTCCAGACGTCCACCAATCCACAGAGGTGTGAGGCTGGAGATCCTCCAATCACTGCTGGACCTGGACCAGTGCCCACCAGTGATGTCATCAACCATCAGTGATGTCATCGTTGGTTTGTGAACATTATGAAGCCTTCAGTTCAGATTCTGTCCGTCACCATCTTTGCTAGTTCGGAGCGGTTTGGAGCAGGAAGTGACCATATTTGGACGAGCTGGGGGAGGAGCCAGAGGTGGATCTGACCGATCTGATCGGAAACCTGACGATACTACGTCCCGCCCACCGATAGCTGTAACCTGACTGCACCACAGGCCTGTCAATCAAACAGACACGCCCCCAAAAACAGGTCTTCTTGAATCTTCTTTTCTAATGAATGAGGGATTATTTTCAGATGGACCTCCAGAAAACTAATAAGAAGGAGTGACTTTAGCTAACAACACCGAGATAACTGATGGACACATTTTATTCACTTTGGATTTGATTGAACACATTACAAAAATACATTATCATTATCAAAAAGCCATAACAACAAAACACCTTCAATCGAAGTCCGAGGAAAAGTTTCTGTAAATCCCAGGGAAAACCAGGAAGAATCCTCATCTCCAAAATACACCTCTTGAATCTTAAAAGTGAAACAGTAAATAAAACTAAACTTGAATACAGTTGTGTAGCCTCATCAGTCACAGCGACGTGCTCTGCTGTCAGTCAGAATGAGGTTTCACCAACAGTTGGCATGTTTCAGTGTCTTTCTGAGCAGATCATCATCTGGGACAACAGCAGCTCTGCTTGATTGTCAGGCCAGTCAGCACCACCTCTGTTTCTGCACTAAATATGTTGGAGACACTTGGACTTGTTGAAAGTTGTCATTATTTTATGTCAAACCCTCCGGCAGGTTCAACAAAAACACTCGACTGACTCTTAACCTCGATAAACAGATTTATAGTATATGATAAAAGCACAAAGTATTCATGAACATTTTTATCAGCAAGTAGAACCCTTTTGATCAAAATTCACACAGTTTATCATCCAACAGGTTGTAACGTGCTGAAAATGGAAAATATCGTTGAATTGTAATTCCCACTGAGGTTTCATATATTTTGGACACTCAAAGATAGAAATTGTTCTAAAAGTGTAAAAATATGTAATGCAAGACTGAATACCTGGTATAAAGTCTTCAGTTTAACATTTAAGTTTCTGAGTCTGTATGTGAGATGATTTACAGTCCGGGTCTCCAGTGTCCTCCATCTTCTCTCCCACCTCAAATATTTACTCTATTTCTGTCTCCTCTCCACTATCCTGTCCCCTGATCAGCAGATTGAGCTAAAGTCATTCTCTGTTATTTGTAAAGGCCAGTGTGTTATTTAAGCTGGGCTTCTGCACACACACATACACAATAACTGGAAAAGCATGGAGTGAAAATGCAGGAAAAGGTGAGGATGAAATACCCATCTGTGTTTTATTACAATGCACTGCATGTGCAAACCTACGAGATCATTTCTGAGAAGGTTTGAAGCATCGCAGTAAAAAAATCACCTGTAATAAACTGGATTTTTATTTCTGTGTAAGCATACAGAACAGTGGACTTTATCACAGTTCATATGTCCAACTAATGGACGGTTGTTCCTGCATGTTGTGCAGGAAGATGTGCCCAGAATACATCTACAGGACAGGAAGGCGTTGACCTCACAACTTCTCCATGAAGGTACAATCAGTCTGCTGCAAACTGGGACCTGAATAAAGAAGTACATCAGTGGCCTCTTCACCATCATCATCATCATCATCATCTGTACAGCGTTCTTTGAGGCCATGTGACACCAGGTTCCTGCCCTGGTCAATGATGCTGTTGTGACACACTTGTTGATTGCATCATTCCTTGATTTGTTTCCATCACAGAGATTAGCTGTTTTCTAACATAACCTTCATCATGAGGACTTGTGAGTGATGTCAGAGCGACAGGCGTGCACGGGTGGAGGGTACAACACAAAGCACAATTAAGGTTTTTTGGGAGTTAAAGATGATGAGCATTTTGTTTTGCTTACGAGAGCTTTGAGTATTTATATTTACAGATCAACATTCACCTGGTTTTATCATTGCTGCTCAAATCTGACTGCCGTGTTGTCTATCTGGAGTCGACAAGTGTTGTTAACGTATACATCGTAGAAAGACTAGAAAAAAAACACTCATATAAGGCTGTGTTTAAAGTATGTTTGTCGGTTAACAAACTACAACCCTGTTTCCACAAAAGTTGGGATGCTGTGTAAAATGTAAATAAAAGCAGAATGCAATGATTTGCAAATCACCTCGAAGACAAAGACGACATGTCCAATGTTGAAACTGAGAAATTATATTGTTTTACGAAAAATATCTGCTCATTTAGAATTTGATGCAACAACACATTTCAAAAAAGTTGAGACAGGGTCAACAAAAGATGGAAAAGTTGTGTAAAGATAAAGAAAAGCATCTAGTTGCACATTTCGCAACTAATTATGTTACCTGGCAACCGTCACATGATTGGGTATAAAAAGATGATTTCAGAGAGGCAGAGTCTGCCAGGGTTTATCTCATCCAGTACACTGACATTCAGGGATGTGTCGCTGTGCTGAAAGGATATTTTGTATTTTTCCTGGAGCGACCTCGTGAGTGCTGCGAGGTGGCTGATGTCATGGACACTGTGTCCACATTCCTTTCAGACTGTACGCTTCAGCCTGCACTTAACTATTTCATTTTTTTTGTATGCATGAATACAATAAAATAAACATTCTCAGGTCAGCTCACACATTGTGTGTTTTTTTTTTTTTACCCTATTTCCTGCATAGTGAACACCGAACCCAACTCTTACTACACTGCATGTACTGGCTTCTCTCTCCACTCCCTTTTTCAGTGTATTAAACTCAGTTGTAATTTTTGCTGTGTCCACCAGTAAATACTCACAAACACAAACTGAAATGAAGTGCATGACTAAAATCACTGTCCAGCAGAGGAGGATAGCTTTTGGAAGTTAGAATTTATTATAAAGTCTTTCTCACACACATACAAACACACACTACACAACCCGTCGCCCCCCACACACACACACACACACACACACACACACACACACACACACACACACACACACACACACACACACACACACACACACACACACACACACACACACACACACATTGTCCAGCAGGTTTATCCATCCCCAGTGTACACTGTGTTCACCTGACAATCTTCAGCTGATAAGCAAGCTGTTTTTTTCTCCACAGTAAATCTCATCAGTCAGGACTGTGTGGGAGAGAGAGAGAGAGAGAGAGAGAGAGAGAGAGAGACATGGTTACCTGAAGAAACAAGAAGAAAAACATATTTAGGAAATCATTTCAGATCAAATTTAAATAAAACAGTGATTTTATTGGGTATAGATGACAACTCTATTTGTGTGCACTTGTTTGTTTCGGCTGCATAAGTAGCTGCCCGCTGCTGCAATGTTGACGTGACGCAGTTACCATGACACTGCAACATGTCAATCTCCAAGGGCCACATGAGCAATCACTACATTTTTTTAGGGTAATCTGCAATGAAGGACACCACTACACCCGCAACCTGCATGTCTCTTTTAATTATTGGTAGACATGATTGATTTCCTCCAGTCAACATGAAAAAGGTCACAATGTTGTCAGAACTGTCTAAATGTAAGAACTAAAACCAAACATTAATGTGATAAGATCTCCTTTTACTTCAGCCCAACATTCAATATTAATTTATTGTATATCTGCAGCAGATCAAATATCTACTTCCAGCATTAATGATGATATAAAAAGACTTTGATTGTCACATTTCCTCTCTGTCCTCTGTCCTCTGTCCCTGCACCTTCCTGAAGCTGCTGGTTTCTGATCTGTGCTACTGACCCACCAACCAGTAACAACTAGCCAGTGTTGTCTCTATGCTGTTCTTCTCTCTCTCTGCTCCATCCCAACCAGTCGAGGCAGATGGCTGCCTTCCTCTGAGTCTGTTTTTTTTAAATATTTCTTCCTGTTTAAAAGGAGTTTTTCCTTCCAGTTCGGCATCGACCTTACTATGTAAAGGGAGCGTTATAAGTGGCTCATACTCACATAACTCAAAAATCCTAACACTGCTAATGTTGACCGTGTTCACTATTTTAGTTTAGCATCTTAAGATCCTAATATTTTTAATCAATGCAGAGTACAACTGATAGGAGTGTTATTAGTAAGATAAAGATTTGATTATAAACCTGGTAATAGTTCTAGACAAAATGTCAAAGGATGACCAAATTTCATCTGTGAAACTTTTGTGCGTAAACCAGAATCTTTGCAGGTTGTTTGACTGATGCAGATTTATATATTTATCTGAACAGCTGAGAACGTTTCTCCTGGTTTCAGTGTGTCACGTGTGAATGCGGCGAAATACTTCACTGGAAGAATGGTCGACCCACATCCAAGTGAGGGTGTGTTATATCGAAATGACCTGAAACACTGCAGAGTCCAATCAGTGGGCTGGTCATGGATGAGTAGGCGGCGGAAAGGACAGAAGAGGTGGCAAGGAATCTGAAAGAACCTTAGGTCAGTCCACTGGATGAGCCATGCCCCCAGGCATGTGCACTTCAAAGTGATTAACATCAACATGTGAAAGTAAGGGCACTGCATGGTGCTCTGCTTGTGGTCCAGTATTACAGCAACAGAGGTGGACATGGCCGACGAGGCAGACGAAGAAGAAAATCCCTCCGAAAAGAAGAGAGACACACAAAAAAGCCACAGTGATGTTGGACCAACAGTTACACAGTTTAAAGTAAAGACAAACTGAGGATAACAAAGAAACTCCAGTGAGTACTACAACAAATATATAAACAACACTTTGGTTTTTGCTCCCATTTTTCAAGAGTTGAATTCAAAGATGACAGACTTCCTTATGCACACACACAAAGACGTACAGCTGAGGCTGATGGGACGGTACGAGGCTGATGGGACGGTACGATGCTGATGGGACGGTACGAGGCTGATGGGACGGTACGATGCTGATGGGACGGTACGAAGCTGATGGGACGGTACGATGCTGATGGGACGGTATGAAGCTGATGGGACGGTACGAGGCTGATGGGACGGTACGATGCTGATGGGACGGTACGAGGCTGATGGGACGGTACGAGGCTGGATCAATACGTTCCGTGGCTGCTGTTTGTGTGCGTGCATGGAGAACACCACCGTCACGTGCACGCAGCAGGAGGAAGATAAAACCCTGATGAGTAACGGGTACAAATTTCTGCGCTTGATCATCATCAGTTCCTGAGTTCCCCACGTTTCTGTGAGCAGGGAGCTGGAAGGTGATGTTTTACACAGCAGTATAAATAGATGATGTCCATACATACAGTAGCTGTATGAAGCCAGGACATACACCACACCATCACAGGAAACAGGGTGGTGGTCTGAGAGAAGACAGAGCCTTGACAAAGTGAAGCTTTTTAACACACAAAATGTCTCTACTTTTCATGTTTTTATTAACTGTGCCAGTGCAAAGTGAGATCATACACCAATGTAAATAAAATAATCTGCTGTTGGAACAACCTTGGACGTTTTACACAACACAGATTAATTAGGCTTTCTGACTGACTTTGTTTGGTGTGAACAGAAGCACATTTAGTAGAATTTTATTCAATTACTTACACAACATGTCAAAAAAGTTCACAGAGGCATCGGAGAGACTGAGATCAAAAGAAATTCCTGCAGTAACCTCAGGTCTCCCTCAGAGCACCCCCTCCACCTCCTTCTCTCTTTCTCTGATTGTCTGCAGGTGTGTTGGAGTCGGGGGCGGAGCTACCAGCTGCACCTCATCCCGTTAATCAAGACCTCTACGGCTATGTTCAGACTGCAGCCCAAATTGTAAAAGGCTGAACAGTAAAAACTACATCAAATATGACTTTTGCAACCTGGATCCCAACCACATTTGGAGATTTGAAAGGCTGCATCACCAGTGTAGCTGCGTGTACGTTGTTACCACGGCAACCCATGCAAACAGGTTGGTGATGTCTGGAGACGCAAAATCTGATTTTCCCACTTGTAAATAACAGTGTGGACAGTCTGTCATAAAGATCTGATCTGAGGAAAAACTCTGATTTGCCTGCAGTCTGAACACAGCCTACATCTCTGATCTGTCAGCTCATTATTACACCACACACATGTAACGGCTGGGTTTCACATGTAACGGCTGGGTTTCACATGTAACGGCTAGGTTTCACATGTAACAGCTGGGTTTCACATGTAACCGCTGGGTTTCACATGTAACGGCTAGGTTTCACATGTAACAGCTGGGTTTCACATGTAACGGCTAGGTTTCACATGTAACGGCTAGGTTTCACATGTAACCGCTGGGTTTCACATGTAACGGCTAGGTTTCACATGTAACAGCTGGGTTTCACATGTAACGGCTGGGTTTCACATGTAACCGCTGGGTTTCACATGTAACTGCTGGGTTTCACATGTAGCCGCTGGGTTTCACATGTAACGGCTGGGTTCACATGTAACGGCTGGGTTTCACATGTAACCGCTGGGTTTCACATGTAACGGCTGGGTTCACATGTAACGGCTGGGTTTCACATGTAACCGCGTCTAAAATCACGTGATTTTATTAATGTGAAGTTCATGTTGCTTCTCAGTAAACTGAACTTCATTGTTTTATCTCTAAAGTTACATGATTTCCATTAAAGAAAATATATATTTGCCTTTCGTGTTTATGTGCCTCTGATTGTGTCTGAAGCTGAAGATAATATGAAGCTTCAGTAGTTCAGTAATCCATTTTAAAAGTTACAACCTACAAGAGCTCATCAAAGAAAACAATTTACATTTTAAAAACTGTAATTTGAATGCCAATTGGAAGACATGAGCTCGATTTGCTGTGGTCAGACTGCTGAAGTCTCATGTCAACCTTGGTTGAACTTTGAAAATGCATTTTTGCACAGAATAAAGACTCAGGATTTTGTATTTGTGTTGACAAAACCTTTAAATTCACCATATTATGTTGTACTAGTTGTACCTGATAAACGAACATGCAGTGGAAACAGATAAAGACCATTTAACCCCTTAATCAGGGCTTCTGTCCAATCAGCTTCACATGGGACAGTCCAAAGAGGATGCCTGCAGAGACAAACAGTCCTCTCAGTCATGTTTGCTGTGGCAATTATACACTAATGTGTAAAATGTATGTAAAAATCAGTGTGACACTCATTCTTTCATGGTAAATGCTCCACATAGCCCAGTTAAATAGTATGCTGCAGGACAAGGAGGAAATAGAGGCTATAAACCTGAAAGGACATCATTTCTGAATTACAAATAGGCTGAGAGCCTGAAAGAGAGAAGCAGTGAGGAAACATGTGAGCCGAGGCACAGAGCTGAAGACTGACGGCCTCGCTGCCTCGGGCAGCCGGCTACTGTAAAAGCTGTGATTTATTCTGCCATCATATCTGCAGATATATGATGGGAGCCTCCGCCTGGCCTGTCACACCACATACATACTGAGTGGCCCACAAGAATGGGGAGGATTGATTTATTATACAACTATTTATTACACTGGGTGGGCTGGAAGAGAGAACACATGAAAACAGCTTGAGATTAACTTTCCAAGTCTATCTATTACATCTGATCTGATGATAAGAGTAATAAAATAAAATAAATCAGAGCTTAATCTGTGTGGGGGGTTTCATCACACAGAAAAAAGAAGATTTGATGGTGTAATTGTTCCATCCTGAGAGGAGGCAGGGTCATGGACACACAGCGCCCTCTCTGGCATCTGTGTGGAGCAGCAACAACACAACATCAACTCGACATCACAACAGTCTGAATTTACTGCTGCTGACTGACTTCAGTCTATTTCCTAAAAATCTGCTTGAAATGTTCCTTGCATGTGATTTATATAATTTTAACAGCTGTGCTTGCACTGAAAACAACAATTTTTGTTTTGTTGTGGACATATTTGAGGACATGAAATGGTATATAAATATACACTATGAAGCTAACCATGTACTGGGCTGCTTTAAACAGCACCAGGAGCCCTTTCCACAACGATTAGGGGACAATATTTCCAAAAACAAACTGGACTTATCATTTTTGTTCTATTAACAATGAATCAACTGTGCAATATGAAGACAAACCTACAAATCCATTAACACCTGGATCTCAGCAGTTACTAAAACCTGCTTCTTTTTGCTTGTTGAGTTTGTTTGCCCAGAAATGTCACTCTGATTTTCCAGCTGAAAGCATGATTTTGTTTTCAGTGATAAACCCATCGTACACGAAGGTCACCTGCACAGCTCCAAACAGCAGAAAGACAAAGTTAGCAGCAAGCTATCTGCTAAACTTAGTGGAGAATTCAGCAGATAAGGAGACAGATACTTTTACACTTATATATACTTTTTACATTTAATCACAGGTGTGTCAGAATTGTATACCACCAAAGAACATTGTGTATGTTTATGTCATGGAGCAGTGTCAAAATCGGTTTGTATTGAGCTCAGCTGTGTTTTATCAGACTCGTCGGTAAAATAATGAATAGAGGAGCTATAGTGAGGTATTATTATTAGCAATGGAGATACAAACGACACTTTCTTCTTCAATAACGGATTGATTGTTTTGTGTAACTGTCTAACAATAAGTGAAAACATTAACATCCATTTGTTTTACAAGTATCCACTTATCAAATAGTTCATGCTTACAGTGCAGGTTACTGTCTTGGTGCCCGGGGAATACATGAAGGTGTTGTGAAGGTCTGTTTGTAATAAAACTATAAATCATTGATCCATTATTAATCCACTCTACAGATAAAACTCTTTCCCAGAAAAACTTAAAAAATTATGTTTTCATAAATATCAGCTTTAAAATCAAAATGAACCAGAATTAGATCTGCAAACGTGTCTGAAACACGTGTAGAAGGGAAGTCTGAGGGTACAACGTTGATCTGTGGCTGAGAACAAAGGAATCATCAGACACACTTGACCAATCACAGCTCATACCTGCATCTTTCAACCCTTTTGTGCACTTAGCATATGAATTCCCTTCAGCTCTCTGTGCTCTATTTTTTATCTTGATGTGAATTTAACTGATCAGTTCTTAGTGAAAACATAAACATCAGCATATCACACAAACACGACTCCAAATATTTGTTAATGAACATTTGAAGAACTCTTGAAAGGCTTGAATGATGAAGTCTGCATCATCTCTACTGTTACATTTACAGCCCTGCTGACAGACTGCATCATACAACCAGTCTTCCAAAGCAAAGTGTGAGTCAGTCTTCTGAGGAGAAAGAGTTATTTAAATCAGGTTAATAACATGACAATTGAGCTCTGACGAGGACTCAGATTTGAAGGGACTGCAGGTAGAGATTCACACTGAAACCCAAAGTGACACGAATGAAAAACAAAGAGGACATTTCCAGTTTTAGACTCGACTCCAGTTAATCGCGATTCATAGTTGTGACACTTCTAAACCCTCACTCAGGTAAACGAGAACAACTCCTGTGTATTTTTTTAAGCACCACCTTAAATTAACTCTGAACGTTCATGCCAAAAGCATAATTATCTGCTCAGTAAAATGTGCCATGTCACACATCTTCAAACCATCTAGAGTCTCCGGCTTTCAGCTTTTCCCTCCTCACCTGCACAACGCCACATTTCAAATTTAAATAAACGGCTTCTTTTCTTCCCGACATGACTGTGGGTGCGACTTATCTCCAAGGTGCAGCTGTGAGTAGACCAGGTGCATTTTTATTCCTCACATCTCTGAGAAGGATGCAGCAGCTGGAGTTTGAACTGCAGAGCATGTAGGCTGATGTTGACGACAGCAGTTCACAGGCAGGTAAAGGTACACAGTGCTGCGTATGTGAGCTGAAGCATGGTCTGTTTCAGTCCATTAGTTATCACTCACAGGTCACTCACTCTGAAAACAACCATCATTACTATAATTTACTCTCTATTTGTGAGTAGAAGGTTTCAGCATCATCAGCCTTCACGGTGGCGTTGTGCAACAGCTGTTGGTGGTCCAACAGCATCCTGCTGTGACTGAGAGAATTCTGCTATCAGGACATAGTAGTGCACCAGTTAACAGCCTGTCATGATGCCTTCTTTACACAGAAAGAAACTGACATACAAATTATTCACACTTAACGCTCCCAATGCAACTCATTAATTAACAACACTGATGAAGAGCAATGTGCTCCAAACGTCACTGATGTTGTGGTGTTAATACATAAAGTGATGTTGAGGTGTTAATACATAAAGTGATGTTTGGGCGGCACGGTGGTGCAGTGGTTAGCACTGTCACTTCACAGCAAAAAGGTTCCGGGTTCGAATCCGGTCCTAGCCCTTTTTGTGCGGAGTTTGCATGTTCTCCCTGTGCTTGCGTGGGTTCTCTCCGGGTTCTCCGGCTTCCTCCCATCATCCAAAAACATGCACCTCAGGTCAGGTTACCTGGCGCCGCGCTAGTGGCAGCCTGCTGCAGCATCTCCCCCCTGAGAGCCCCCCTGCTGTAGTGAAGACATTTCCCCTCGGGGATTAATAAAGTGTATAAAATAAAATAATAAATAAATAAAGTCATGTTGAGGTGTTAATAAATAAAGTCATGTTGAGGTGTTAATAAATAAACTACATCGGGACCTGTAAGTGTGAATAACTTACTTTCCAACCATGAATTAAATGAACTCAGCTGCTGTGTGAACTGCTTTAACCTTTAGTGTGTAGATGACACAGTGTCTCTGTGGTCTCACACAGCTGCTAGATTACTAAACCAGAGATGAAAACACTTCAATTTTTTTTCCTCTTTATGTGTAATTACAATTCATTTGTAGTTAACTTGAGTGTCTTTCATATTTTATGGTTGAGATCGACTGCTGCATCATGACGCGTTCCAAATGATTTATTCACATCCAGTTCAATAGACAAGAGTCAGCTTTTTTTTTTATATGATTAACTGAATCAGAAGGGTGCTTTCAAATATCTTGTTTTAATTATACATGTAAGTAAGATTAAATATGTAGAACATCCACCAAACCCATCTGTGTGATTCTGGTAGTCTGTTCAGGTGTCTCTGCACACTGAAGCCTCATAACCAGCTCTCTGCTGGCTGTGTTGGACTTCGACTTGGTTTGACCTGGCAGATGCACAAGTTCACCTCAGAATTTACATGGGTTCTGCCCATCTTGGTGCAGCCATGTTAATGTTAATCAAAGAAAATTGTAAAATGAAACTGATGGTTTGAGGTTTTTGCAAAGATGTCAGTCAGCATGCCACTTTGTTCATGTCATCTGTTGGTGCTCTTGTGGACCCAGAAGCAGACACACAACTCTTGAAATACACAGACTTAAATAATAAAATATATTAATTAATAAGAGAATGTTGAGAGGAGCACAGAACAGGCTCAGTCCAGGGAAGTGCCTTTGAGCGCCAGTGTGTGTATAACAAAGTCCGAACTGATGGGGAGCCGAGACAGTCTGAAACAACCTGGAATCCTCCAGTGGTCGTAGCGGGTGTATGAGAGTGAGTCAGGGGAGTTCAGGCTTCTCCAGCGGGGAGAGAGTCTGTGCAGGCCGGAGGATCGTCCCCGTGCTCCACACCAGCCGGGGCTGAGCTGAGCTGAGCACCAGAGAGGTGAGTCGACTGGTGGTCTCCGTGGATCAACGGTGGACATCAGGTAAGTGTTCCAGTGAGGAAACTAGTCAGGCAAATGGGTTGGCACGCTGGTAGGTAAACTGTTATCTGAAGGAACGGACTAATGAAGGTGAAGTGCAGGACCAGGGTTGATATGCTGCAATGAGTTTGATTAGTGGAATTGGATGCAGCTGTGCCAGCCGATAAGAGGAGTGGTAGTGGGAGGTGTCTGGAGGCAGACAGAGGAGGAATCCACATCCTCCAGACACAGATCAAAACACAACCACATGACAGACAGGAACAAACACAGGGAATGACTGAAAACACAAGGACAGGAGATCAGGGGGAACAAAGGGAAAACGTACAGGGACAGACAGAGACAGTTCAGACCGAAATATCTCAACAACTGCTTGATACACAGCATGAACATTTATTCAGATATTTATGGTTTCAAGGGGATTAATCCTAAGGAGTTTGGTAATCACCTGGTTTTTCCTCTAGCGCCACCATGAAGTTAACATGTTTCACTTTTTCATAAACATGTAAAATACTATTATAATAAATTATACAAATCAGCAAGAATTTAAATTACATGATTATCCAAGATGGTAGACATGATGGGTAAATATCCTCTGTCTCTGAGAATGCTCTCTGCCATGTTCATAATGAAACTACCACTGGTGTCACATAAATGCTACAATTACTGCTTGTCTGCAGAGTTGACAGTCTGTCCATAGAAAACAAAACATACAGCTTTTCTGATATCATACTTTGGCAGCTGCAATACTACGAGAAGCAAAGTGCTCATATCTGCAGACAAATAATAGGAGAACTTTGCTTTAGTTTGCAACGTTGAAATACCACATGCTCAAGGTGCAACCTATGCACCAGGAAACCTGTTCACCCAGTAATGTCAAACATGAACTGGAGAGTCTGTGACTGATGTTCATGATACACAGTTTGTGTAACAATTTGACCCCAATTCAACCTGACTGACCTGCAGGTTTGTCAACAAGCGATCTGCTTGTGTTTCTTGACTCCTCCCTCTGATTTTCAGTCAGTTTTATGTAAATTGCTCAATACCATAAATAATACATTTTCCTTGTCCAGGGTCTGTACTGTCTGAAACGCCCTGTCCTTATGATGTGGATTTGGAAACATCACTTTCCAAGATCTTAGTAATTACCTTGGCGAATATAAATCTATCGTATACTGACAGAAACAGTGGCAACAAAAACTCAACTCAACAACTGTACAAGTCAGCAACACCAGGAATGGCAATAGTTTATTGTAATGCCTCACCAGCTAGATGATTTCTAAAGAAAATAACTTTCAGCCCTTTCAACCCAGTCTACTTAGTCCACAAGGACTCCAACAGCAGTTTGACAAGTGTTCAGGTCCACTATCCTGAGAAAAGTGGCATTCAGTTGCCCTGAAAGAAGAAGGAATGTGATTAGGACTGACTCACCTTCTTTAATGGGGTGATGGGGATGAAGAAATAAACCGTAAACCAGCCATTTTTCCAAAGCTGTCCACTACACAGTGAAACAACCACAACTCTTGAAACCAAATATCAACAACATGCATCACCAGCCATGATCTATGACTTAAAAGAAGAGATGAAGTCCTGTGAAGGGTTTTCTTTAGAGCTGCACGATACAGTATCACTAGACATTAAATAATTACACTTTGTATGCAGCTGTGGGACCTTCAGGGACATTTCAATGATTGTCATAGTGACAGCTCCTAAAATTAAACAGTTGATGAGAACTGTGTGAATGCAACATCAACCTACTGCACAATGGATTTTGAGGAAACAGGGGCCACGAACAGAACTTAATTCTTACCTCAAAACTTTAGCAAAGAAAGGTTTGAAGGAGCCTTTGGAGGGGAAAATCCTTTTCCACTTTTTTGACTCTGGGATACAGATCTTGAATGCAGCAACCTATTTGACTGGACCTCCTATAGCACATACTCGACCCCCTCCTTCCCTGTTGGGCAAACAACCAACCAGCAGGAGCCACAAGTGCACAAACCTTCCTTAATTGCTCCCCATTGTGGTTGTTTGCCTACCTGGTTAAGTCGAGGCCTCCACAGTGCCTCCAACAGCACGGCACTGTAACTGAAAGATTCCAACAAAAAAAATCTGCATTTAAAAATTATTTGGAAAACATGATCCTACAAACAGAGACACCTTGTGATAGAGTACTGGAAGTGTGCTGAAGGTCAACAGTTTCCTGGTCGAGGCTATGATGACGCTGTTCACACTACAGGGTTTGCCCAAGCTGCCTGATGACAATTAGGATTTATTGACGGACATTTTACGGGATCTAATTTTCAATATCCAGGACCTGCAGCCTTCAGGATACTGAGGCAAACAGAAACACTCTACAGCATTGGGCTGAGGTCTATCAGTCCAAAAGTCATGCAAAAAGTTTCTTTTGAACTGCAGCCTCGTCAACACAATCCAGATCCCCGAATTAACACATTAATTTGAAATATATAATCTTGTATTGCACATCTGTGAACTCATCACGTCTAACAGGGCACCATTATCAGTATTGTCTTCATCATTCCACTTGCAGGTCACCCAAACTGTTTATACTGTGGACTTTTCCAGTGGTCATTTGTGGTACTTTTTTTAAATTTGGTGTAAAAACGTTTTTTCTTTTTCTTTCCTTCTATTTTTTCTTTTTATTTCTATGCACCAAGACAAATTCGTTCTTTATGAAAACGTTGAGACAGAATGTTTGAGTAAAACATATTACAATAAACATAATTCGCGCTTGATAGGGTGGGCTGAAAGCTGATGGCTTTATTTTGTGAATTTGGTCTTTACATTAAATCTGTCTTTTATTTTTCCAGAACTGGAATAGACACATTTCCCTCCAATAATGCGATGTTCTGCTCTGATGAATTACTCTGAAGTGACTGGTCAATCATTCATCAGCCTGAGCTGAACCAGAAAAATGCAATAGATAGATGGATGGATGGATGGATGGATGGATGGATGGATGGGTGGGTGGGTGGGTGGGTGGGTGGATAGATAGATAGATAGATAGATAGATAGATAGATAGATAGATAGATAGATAGATAGATAGATAGATAGATAGATAGATAGATAGATAGATAGATAGATAGATAGATAGATAGATAGATAGATAGATAGATAGATAGATAGATAGATAGATAGATAGATAGATAGATAGATAGATAGATAGATAGATGATACTCCTGTGCTTTCACTACGATGACAGGTCAGAGTGTCTGTGCACAGGTAGGTATGCTTTGTTGAACCACTTCCTGTGTTTTAGCAGAAACCATCTGAGAGGCAGATGGATATTAGGATTGAGACAGAGAAAGTTGAGCAGATTGAGCAGATGGCAGAATGAAACAGCTACTTGAGTGGAATCTTCTGGAATCACAGTTTGACACTGTGGCAGCTGCTTCCTTAGCCTCCAGCTAACACGGAGTAAATTAGCCTTAAAACCAGGCTAATGTGTCAAAAAATGATCCACCCAACAGATAACCATGACATGAACATTGTGCTCACACATTCTGAGAGTCCACAAAAGTCAAACTGATGAGTCTCATCATGCTCTTCAGTCAAGAGGGTTGGATGTAATCCAAACGATGGGCAGCACTGTTTATGTCTGGGGCCAATTCAAAAAATCTGGATCTTAGCCCATCCAAGCATATTTTAATGGATCATTATTGCCTTAAATAAAGACGATCAAAACGGCATCCTCTGCTGTCAGCCTGCTGCAGCTCTGCTCTCCTGAACGACAGCCGGCTCTGTACTGCAGCATTTCTCTGCACATGTCGGTGACAATTAGAGTGTTTGAATCTGAAAATGCATTTGGCTGATTAGTGATGCGGAGGTCAGACACACAGGTTTGCAAAATACATTGATTCACTAAGTTCCAGTGCTTTCATTGGCAAAGAGCAGAACACAAAGCATTCAGGTCGGAGCTTCTCATTTACCATTCATTCAGTGAGTAACATTCATCCATCCATCCATTATCTAAACCTCCCTTATCCTGAACAGGGTTACAGGGGGACGGAGCCTATCCCAGCTGACTTTGGAGAGGACAAATGGACAGGTTTCCAGTCCATCACAGAGACAGAAACAAACATTTACATTCTCATTCACACTTACAGACAGTTTAGAATGACCAGTTAACCTGACACGCAGGTTTGGATGGTGTGAAGGAACCGAGAGAACCTATGCAGGCACAGAGAGAACATGCAAACTCCACACAGGAACCTGGAGTCTGAGACACTCAATGATAATGATGCAGGGCCAAAATAAAGTTCTTTGGGAACTCTCTAGTTTATTAACAGTCGGCACAGATACTACTGGATGACATTGTCCTGGTCAGCTGTTCATGGATTTGTGAAGAGGAGGAACTCTTGAGGTTTAGGACACGGTCTCTGGAAGCACATGTTGCACTTAAACTTTCAATTTCTTTTAAAGCTGAATTGCAAACTAAATTCCATTGACCTCTGCGATACAGATATATCTAATCTGATGCAACTGGTAAGACACCAATATGGAAAACTGTGTCCTTTTAATATGGTACTGAATTAGGAGGTCATCTAAACTGTTGCATTTCAGAGACAGGGAGGACCCAAACCCACAACACCAGAGGCCGAAGGGGATTTCAATCAGTACAAGGTGTCTGGGTACAAAAGTAGAAGAAAGCAAAGTCCCAGACAACAACAGACAGACAAGAACACAATGCTTTATAAACTCTATGGTCCAGAGAAGGCACCAACACCGGCAACATCACCGGTTTTAATTTGTTGTTTTACATTGGAGCACATTGGATCTGTGGTCCATTCTTTGTTCTTTTCAGTTTCAGTCTTTTTCCACATGTTGAAATTGTATTCAAATCCTTTGCTGACACTAATTAAAACCCAAACGATGACCTGCAGAGTGAAGAAGGACTGTTTTACAAAACCACGATATCCTGGCTGAATTAACCCTTTAAAAACACAACTATTTGTTAGGCTTCTGCTCGAAAATTGCAAAAAGAGTATATCTCTGCAACCACAATACAAAATAAAGACAAAATATTTTTAATAATAAAGGGAACACTTGTGTTCGGATGTGTAAATATCAGTATATATGTCCATATTTTAATAATAGTTTAGTCCCTGGCCCCCAATTGGGGGCCTCTAGGGCTTAAAGGGTTAAACTAAGATTCAGTTCCATTAAAAGCAGTGGAAGTTACCATGGAGACGTATTCTATGCAGGTATAACAGGCCAACAGCCAGGTTTGATTGAAGCTGTGCCTTTCAGTCACCATTCACTCCCATAACTCTTACAGTATTTCTAGGCTCTATTAAAAACTGTTTATTTTCCTTCATCTGTATCAACCTGCATTATCACCAGTTTATGTTTGAAGACATGTTGTTGTTGGATGTTTATTTCATTGCAGCTGCTGGGATGATTAGACGTGGCACATGAATTGGAAAGGTGTTTTCAGGGGATATAAAGTTTATGGAAACGTATGAGTTTGTCCCTTTACAATGGCATTCCCTGTTTTAGATGACGTAATCGATGTGATAAGACTGACCAGGACTTCTGCCTTTCAACAATAACTAACTCCATTAGCGATGCCAAGTTTCAGGACAACAAACAGCAGGAGAAGTGGGAGACAGTGAGAGTGAGAGACACAGGGGTAAACTTACAACAATCACACAGACCAAAACGATGACACATGACATCAACACATCCACTGCAGTGAGAATGCTACATGATGGGATTCATTTCTTTAAAATAAAGTCTGAAATGATTCCTTCCATTTCAGTCAGGAAAGACTTGATGAGTGAACAAACAGGACATTGTATTCTCCTGCTAAACATGTGAGTCGATTTAAAGTTGTAATTAAATGGACGAATGAGACGTAAAGATAGTCTTCCTTCCTTCATCACAACACGTTTTATCCACTTTATACCCAGTTTTCATTTTTCATTATTTTGTATTGACTACTCATGTTTATCCTTGTGTATTATTTTGGCTGACTACTTTTAAAAATGTCTTTCAATGTTTCCATTGTTTCAGGTTTTATTGCATATTTTGCCTTTAATGGCTTAAATGTTTTAAATCTTGCTGATGTTGTGCATCACGTGGATCAGCTTTTGTTTTATTAACGTGTGCAACAGAAATTAAACAGTCTCAACACTGTAGATTTGTCTAGATAAAAACAAAGTTTGAAGGGGAATATTAAATATTATATTAGAGTGAAATATAATTACAATCATATATTCAGCACTGATACTAATTATTTTTACACAGAATGAGTCATCTCTGATGCACTGCATGTTTTTTATGCTTTTCTGATGTCTGGCTGCAAGTCAGTGTGGTGCATGAGTCACTGTATATATGTATATATATTTTTGTATTTATATTTATAAATATATATATTTGTATTTATATTTATATATATACATATATGTGTGTGTGGGGGGGGCTGCAGGTCAGTGTGGTGCATGAGTCACTGTATACACACAGACACATATATGTACATGTACATATACTGTATACAGATATACAAATGTGTGTGTGTGTGTGTGTGTGTGTGTGTGTGTGTGTGTGTGTGTGTGTGTGTGTGTGTGTGTGTGTGTGTGTGTGTGTGTGTGTGTGTGTGTGTGTGTGTGTGTGTGTGTGTGTGTGTGTGTGTGTGTGTGTGTGTGTGTGTGTGTGTGTGTGTGTGTGTGTGTGTGTGTGAGTGAGTGAGTGTGTGTGTGTGTGTGTGTGTGTGTGTGTGTGTGTGTGTGTGTGTGTGTGTGTGTGTGTGTGTGTGTGTGTGTGTGTGTGTGTGTGTGTGTGTGTGTGCCCAGTCTTCAACTCAGAGGTCTCCCTCCTCTCATTCGTCCATGTCAGGAAGGTTCAGGGTATTGAGCAGGTGGATCCTAACAATTAATCATATGTCTTCTATATTCATGATTATTAAAGCGTGAACACTCACACAGCCTCAGGGGTAGTCATCAGCTCATGGGGACGAGTGTTTGGGATTTTAACAAGCAGAAAAGGTTGATATGTGAGATGTTGAGATTGTTGAGACTGTCGTCCTTAATGTTGTCATGGAGCCACAATATGAACATAAGGAGGACGTCGGGATGTACTGGGATCTAAAACAATCATAAAGCACTAAAAAAACTAACCAACCTTTAACCATTTCCAACAGCTCTTTCTAATGTTTTTGGAAAACATACTAATACTATGTCGCTGAAAGTGGCATCATATGTATATGGTTCTCTACAGGACATCAACAAGTATCTTTCATTGTTCAAACTGGAGGATGTTGTGTCCCAGTAGAACCAAGGCTGCAGACAGGACTTTCTAAATGGCGACCAACAATTTAGGCAGTAGTGTTCAGGCCCTCAGGCAGCACTGCATTAAAAACACACACTATTATGGAGTGGAAATCACAGCATGGGCTCAGGAACACTTAACTTAAAATATTTTACTTCAATATTCTGACCACGGACTGAGATGGACTTTGGGCCAACATTTTTGAAATTGTGTCACTGATTCTGACAAACCTTTCAGTGGCTTTTCATTTAAAAAAAAAAAAAAAAAAAAAAGTAACAGCCTCATCAGATATGAAACAGACAAACCATGAAGAATCATTAAAGGTAATAAGATACTATTTTTAACAATACATTTAAATCACTCAGAGCTTTTATAGAACCAGCGGTTAAATAATATTGAGTGACTTTCAGTCGCTCAGTTATTGTTGTTAAATAATTTTCTACTTTTGCTTCTCTTGTTATTTGATCATCTGCAGTACTTGATTGAACATATACATTCATCGTTTAAAAGTAAAATCCTTGATGATTGACCCTCTTCAAGAGCCTTTCTCTATATCATGTCTGTGATACATGGCTGTCTTTTTATACTCGTCTCTCCTGAGAAAGCTGCTTTTGTTATGGCACAATGGATTTCTGCCACTTTAGTGTTTAACAGCGACTCAACCTGCAGTGAAACACAGCTCACAGGAGAGCAGCAGCCTTCACACATCTACTCATGATTGATTGTGGTTATATTCATGTTCTGCTCTTTTTGCTGTTGGCTATTTATGGCTGATTGGAGCATTATATAATATTATAATATTTGATCTGAATTACCTCAGATAAAATGTAAACATATTAGTGAAAAAAGAGTTTGGGACAGAAGGAGCCTTGAGTCGGGGGGGAGTTGGAAGTGCCAACAAAATTTGAACTATTTGGATCATGAATCACAAGGATTTCCATATTTTTCATTCATATATTGGAGTCTACTATCTGAGGAGAACAGATCCAAGTTATGAAGACATGTCTAATCCTCAAACACACATCAAAATAAATAAATCCTTAAAAGAGGAGTTTCTGTGTCCATAAGAGCGATAGAAAATTAATATTTCTCTTTTTACAGAACTAAAATTGATCTGACAATTAATTGTGGACTATTAGTTAATTATAAGTTAAATGTCTCTCGTCTAAATCTCGGTTAGTAAATGACTTAATTACTGATCATTACATTCATTGTGTCTTACATTGCACACGGTCAAATGATTTAACTCCTCCCAGTCAGATGAATTATCATATTCCTCAGAGTACAGGCTGAGGAGGAGCTTATCAAGTTGATCAATCAACCCAAAACGTAAACTTAGTTCTAACTCTAAAACAGCCAACCTGGAAAACACCACAGACACACTGAACCAGCAGATACTTTTAGATGCCAGACATGCTAATGTTTGGAAGAACACTGCCTCCAGTAATCTGCTGTGCTGAACTGATGCCAGGATCTTTTTTTAAAGAATGAGTTTTGCCGATGAGGAACCAGCTTTGTTCCGAGAAAACATCAGTCAGCGTTAATAGGAAGTGAAATGTTTGTGTTAAAGTTCACATTCTGATATTTTTTTAATTTTTTTTTATTTTGACATGTTCCCAATCCGAGCCAAACATCGTTCCAATCCACAGTGAGCGAGTAAAAACCCAAACATCCAGTGGTATTAAAGCACCGACATGCAGAGTGACAGCAGTAAACAAAACAGGATCACAATTTTGTGGAAAATGTGTGAAACTTTCAGGTTGTTGACGTCATCTTTCTGCTGCACAGTGGAGCCGCCGCTGTTTGTTATAGATATGAAGGTGACATTTGAGAAGAGAGCAGATGAATATTGAGGACATTAATGATTCATTCATTGATTACAGCATTTAATGTAAAAATGTCTTTGAATACTGAACGCTCATTGTCCTGTTTAATTTGTTAAAGGGCGTTTTTCCTTCATTTGCAAAGATCACATCAACAGGCCAACGAGTAGAGCAGAGAAAAATATGCCAAATGAAGCAGACTGCTTTAATGAGATTCAGTATTACCCTGCATGAAGGTATAACATGTGTACTCTAATTTGAAATTATTCAACTCCCAGTCATTTTCATTGATTAATTAAAGTGTCAAAAATATTCCATTCAAACTTATAAATCAACCCAAAGCCTGAGCTTAGATATAACTTAATTAAAAGCCTTACACTTTTCCAACCTGGAAAACATGTTAATGTGGACCACGAGACCCCCAGTTCTATATTTAATTAATTATTAGACTCAATGTTTTTTCTCCAAATATTCAAAAACCCACTCATGGTTTTAACCACAGCCTCGATTGTGCTCTGGCATAGAAACTGATTAATATCTCATCAAAAACCTCTTTTCTCTGAACTTTTCTTAACTACACAAACAAATTCTATTACAGCAGATGTCTATTTGATAAGGAAGCAATTCTGTTATCATTTACTGGAGGAGTCCAGCTTTGCTCCCGCATCAGTGAATCATCTTGTTGATAGTGCTGCAGCCTCACACAAGACTTCTTGGAATAAATCTCAAATGCACTCTGTAACGCAGATTTACGTAATTTAGTAAAATGTCACCAGGCCTGGAAGGATGGTCTAACAACATGTAAGGAAGCCCTCCCTGCATATTATTCATCATGAAGAGAGGAAAACAAGAATACGTGAGGAGGAGAACTATTGGTGAGACACAACCACTAGAAAATAAGACATTTTAACATTTCAACCAAAACCATTGATTCAACATCATTTGAAGCATGTTTACAGTCTAAACTAGACTGTGTTGTGAGCTGCTGTTCACATGTGAATCCTCCCATCGCCCCTTTCAGACGGCTGTAACAATGATCTTTTGTGGTAAAGAATGTAACCCTTTAACCGCCTCCGGGACGTCACGATGGCACCAAGATAAGCTGTTTGAAACGGTGCACACATGCAGCGTTAGTGGCCACTTGTATCGCCGAGAAAAGAGGTTTTTGAGGTCGCTCAGGCCTCTCTTTCATTTTGCAGGCGGATTCAGTTTGGTAGTTGAAAGGGAAAAAAAGGGAAAAGGCGAGGTTAGAAAAAAGCAGTGATTGACAATGGACGCAGTGTGAAGAGAAGTTGTTGCCTGGAGGCTGAAAGAAACCGCTCCGACTCCCAAGAGAGACGCTCCTTTTTAAAGCAAACCAGCGTCTAATTGGAAACATTGCTTGGGTCAATATGGTATCGAGGATCTGCCAAAGTAAAAGCTCTGCTCCATCCCTCAAGGCCCAGACAGATGGCTTTTCCAATTGAACTACTCCTGCATCAGGCAGAGATCAGAGGAAGACAACGCAAAGGTTTGACTCTTATGCTTTTTTATTGACCTTTTTTATAAGATCTACTCCTGCAAAACAGAGTCTGACCCACAAACATACACACATGTGTCCTGTTCCAATGAATTAATGTATTAAAGGTTTTCGGCACCCTGATATTAGTCTGAGAAAAGAAGACAAGACAAGGAGACGTTCCTAAAAGAAATGTGATCTCAATAATTTGACCACAGTGATGACTTCAGCTGGTCAGGAGCTAATCCACAGTTTGTGAACCAACAACAATCATGCAACAGTCAGAGAGCTCATGTTGTCTCCAGTCTGTTGGATGTCAACATGAACTGAAGCTCCTGAAATGGATCTGCAGGACTTAATCTGCTCCATCATCATCATCATCATCATCTGTCGACCTACCTGCAGCATCTGCACTAATAAACCAGAATAATCCAGTGACTAAATTTAGCGAATATTCAGTCTTTAAAGAGATGTTTTATTTGATGGTTTTTAATAAGTTCACGTCTCTCACTGGAAAAGCATCTGTTTCCTGGATTGTGCAACACTTTTATGTGACACGAGTAAACATCACTTCCACCTTGTGGCCTCATTAGTTACCAACACATTTCTGAGTTACTATACAAACAATAAAATGTTTCAAAAATAATGACATTCACCCGTTTTAACTGCAAATAAAGATTTTTCTTTTGATTTCCACAGTGAAATCTTCAGCCACTAAGTGTTCCCTAATGTTTGCCAGCAAGACGCAAGCTTTGTCTTTTGAAGTGGTTTCACCCACAGAGTTTAGAGATCTTTTTCATTGCACATGGTCATCTTCAATAACTACTGCTGCTGGAAACTAGATTAATGAGAGTAAGGTAAGAAGGTAACATGTTCTATAAAGCTCCAGGAAACTGATAATAATCATCTATGTAACCGAAGCCCTTCACATTTCACACAGTCACATCGTTGTTTATACAGAAATACAGAAAGTGCTGCTTTATGTTGTATATATAATGTCTGTTATATATTTGATGGTGCTGACATTTATGTCAATAACAGTTATGGGAAGAGTTTTAATGATTGAAACTGATCATTTTATTGTTTTTATGACCCACTTTTTTATGAAATCCTTTGCTGTAACTGAAGTTCAGCAAGCATGGTGACAGGAAACCGATCTGTACAACATTACAGCTGTCATCATTACCACTGTGTTTCTCAGATGTGTGAGCGTTCAAAGGGAAATCCACCTATTTTGGAAATTCACATTTGCTATTTTTGTAGGACAGGAAAGTGTTGTCCATACTTCAGAACATGCAGCATTTCATGCTGCTGAGGAGTTGATTACAAACACTTTAATACATTTGTATATTTGTTGACCAATAATCCAAAAAAGTAAAAACCTGTATCCTAAAAAGTTGGAACGCTGTGTAAAATGTAAATACGCGACAATTTGCAAATCCACACCCCAGAAACTCTTTCTGTCATCACTTAGTTACTCTAGATGACGTTGTCTTGGCCTCCAGCAAAACTGGGAGGAACCTTGGAGTCATCTTTGATGAGGACTTGTCCTTTAGACACCATATAAAGCAAATCTCCAGAACTGCCTTCTTTCATCTACGTAATATTAATAAAATCAGGAAAATCCTTCCTCAGCGTGATGCAGAAAAACTCATTCATGTGTTTGTTACTTCTAGACTAGATTATTGTAATTCCTTGTTGTTAGGATGTCCAAATTACTCATTAAAAACCTGCAGCTGATCCAAAATGCTGCAGCAAGAGTACTGACGGGATTTATCAAGAGAGATCATATTTCTCCAGTTTTATCTTCTCTTCACTGGCTTCCTGTGAAATCAATAATATAATTTAAAATTCTCCTGATGACTTACAAAGCTCTACATGACCAGGCTCCATCATATCTTAGAGATCTTATAGAACCATATAATCCTAGCAGAGCACTTCTCTCTCAGTATGCTGGTCTACTTGTGGTTCCTAGAGTTTCCAGAAGTAGAATGGGAGGCGGAGCTTCAGTTTTCAGGCTCCTCCCCTGTGGAACCAGCTCCCAGTTTGTGTTGGAGGGGCAGAAACCCTCTCTAGCTTTAAGATTAGACTCAAAACGTTCCTTCTTGATAAAGCCTATAGTTAGGGCTGGCTCAGGTAGACCTGAACCAACCCTTAGTTATGCTGTTATAGGCCGAGGCTGCTGGAGGACCTCGTTACATGCTGAGCTTCTTTTCTTTCCTCCTACTCTTTAACTGACTCACACCTCACCATCTTCTTCTCTCCCATAGTTTCTTCTTATTATCTGTTGTCTCCATTCAGTTCCTTCACTCGTATAGTTTCTGTTCTTTCTTTTCCAGATGTCCCGTCATGGAGCTGCATGTCTCTGCTCTGCGCTTGTCTCCACCAACAGTTCTTCTCTTGTGTCTCTATGCTGTCCTTTTCTCTCTCTGCTCTCCTCTCACCCCAACCGGTCGAGGCAGATGTTCCGCCCACCTCTGATCCTGGTTCTGTTAACAGATGCTCCGCCCATTTCTCCCTTAAAGAGGAGTTTTTCCCTCCTAGCTTATGTGGGAATTGTTGAATTGTTGGTTTCTCCGTATAATGTTGTAAAGTTCTGCTGTAAGGACTTTAATGTGTTAAGTGCCATGAAATAACCTGTGTTGTGATTTGGCGCTATATTAATAAAATTGAATTGAATTGAATTGAAATCACATAAAACCATATTTAACATAAAATAGACCAAAGACTACATATAAAATGTTAAAATAGAAATTATATTGTTTTATGAAAAAATATATCCTCATTTTGAATCTGATGTGAGCAACACATCTCAAAAAATTGGGGACAGGATCATGTTCACCACTGAGCTGCATCACCTCTACTTTCACCTCAACACTCTGTAAATGACCAGTTGGTGGAGTTTTGAAAGTGAAATGTTGTCCCATTCTTGCCTGATAGAGGATTTCAGCTACTCAACAGTTCAGGTTCTCCTTTATTGTATTTTTCATTTCATGAAAAATTACAAATAACATTTTTTAGCAAAACCACCCAAAGTCTATATATTCCCAAAGTGTGTGAACCTAAATGGATCGATCCAAACCGTCCTTTTGAAGGTGAGCCTTCCATCCTTTGCCTCCTTCCCAGTAGGCATGCTGGTCGGATTCAGGAGTGACTGAAAGTTTTCTTTTCACTACCCAATGATATCCTTAGTCAGCAGTTCTCCTTCCCTGGTGTGAACAGCCTGGGGAAGGCCCTGCTTTCCCTTCCTGAGGCTTTGGATGGTTTTCCAAAACTTCCTTGATGCCAACCAAAAGGCCTTCTCCATAACCTTCCCAAACTGCGTCCGTGATCGCCGAAGTCCTTCTGGCCTGCCGGTGCCTCTCTGCTGCTTCGAGAGACCACTGGGCCAGCCAGACCTGACAGACCTCCTTCAGGTTGACAGCTTTGCTCAAGCCACCACCGGGTTCTTGGTTTGCCGCCGTAAAATGCCCCGATGACCTTCTGACCACATCCATGATAGAGGCTCTGAATATTCTGGTCAGATTCCATGTCCCCAACCTCCCCTAGGATACGTGAGCAGCTCTTTCAGAGGTGGGAGTCAAAGACCTCCTGGAATGGGACCTGTGCCCGATGTTTCCAGGTCACCCCCACTACATGTTTGGGTTTACCAGGTTTTTCCGGGCCGGCTGCCCGGCCATCTGATCCAACTCACCACCAGGTGGTGATCAGTTGACAGCTCTACTCAACTCTTAACCTGAGTGTCCAAGATCACATGACACGAGTCCAGAAAAGGACCAAGTCCAGCCTCATTATAGGAGCTTGGATCCAGACCCATGCTGTGTGTGGAGGTGAAACCAAACATATATCGCTGGTACTGCTCCACTAAAATATTTTGTAGCCTCTTAAAATACACTTAACCATACAGACAGCCAAACTGAACCCTTCCTAATAAAATTAGAGGCCATTACTTATTCATTCATTGACACCAAATCTAGGTTAATAATCTGGTAAAGTCCCTAAAATTGTATTAATTTGCATCTGAAAACATTTCAATCTTCAATTATTCAATGAAAACCCAGATAAGCTTTCAATGTATAATTACTGGGTTTCAGTTCAGTAAAATGCCTTTAAACTGTGCAGACGTCTATTAAAATGCCTAAAATGCCTCATTTCAATTAATATTCTGCCCAAACTCACGATTAAGGATAATTCTGAATGATGCTTAGTTTCATATTTTTACAAGTGGAAGATGAAACTATTTTTATCAGTGTGTAAATGAAGGATTTTCCATCCATATGCAAACGAGTGGAGCTCCAAAGAAAGCGGGTGGTGGCGGTGGTGGTGGTGGTTGTGTATTCAGCCGTCCCATCGTGGAGCAGCAAAGGCTCGTTAGTCCACATGTCTGCAGTGGACTCCTGATGTGCTTTGACATTCGACTTTGAGGTGTGTGTGTGTGTGTGTGTGTGTGTGTGTGTGTGTGTGTGTGTGTGTGTGTGTGTGTGTGTGTGTGTGTGTGTGTGTGTGTGTGTGTGTGTGTGTGTGTGTGTGTGTGTGTGTGTGTGTGTGACAGGACAGACTGACAGCTGACAGCCCTGCAGGCAGTCAAACAGCAGACTCCCCACAGCGCTGACGTCCTCCAGTCAGCGGGCTGCAACACACATTGGAGCAGCCAATGACGGTCCGTGCTCCTTGCGCTCCTCCCTTCCGCTCCTCGCGCTCCTTCCTTCCGCTCCTCCCGCTCCTCCCTCGCGCTCCTCCCTCCCGCTCCTCCCTCTCCTCGCGCTCCTCCCTCCCACTCCTCCCTCGCGCTCCTCCCTCCCGCTCCTCCCGCTCCTCCCTCGCGCTCCTCCCTCTCCTCGCGCTCCTCTTCATGACACTGACCGAGGGTCAGAGACTCTGAAGCCTGAAAGAGTTGAGAGCACATGTGGACTCTGATGCTCTGATTCAGCTTCACACCGGTCACATGATCACAGCGTCTTCATGTTCCAAACCATCCAAGCTGAAAGTGAATGCTCATGTATTGAAACACATGTTGTATGTTGTCATGTTGTGTTGTGTGTCCAGCCTGCAGCAGTGGGAGCTGACGGGTGTTGTTGGTGGCCGGGACACCGCTGAGCTCATGAACATATAAATGTGGAGCGGCAGTGAGTCTTCCTCTCCTCACTCACCTGAGTTCAATCATCCACTTCCTGATTGTGTCCGACTCGTACAGACTCCTCCGACCTACTTCTTTGGATTTGGTTGTTATCTCAAATATATAAAGCAAATAAGAAAAGCCACTGGAGACAGGCCTCAAGACCAACCTCTTGGCTTTGGACTGTCATCCCTGAGGGTGCAACACGTTAGCGACCAGAACTATTTTAAAACTCATTGAAATAATATTGGCAGTTTGTAATAACAGTATATGGTGGAACAGGTTGTTTATTTAAAATAGATAACCTATTTGGTTATAAATGGTCCCATTTGGGAGCTTCTGTGACACTTTGGAAGCTGAGAATTGTCCATCTATTATACCTCTGAGGAATGAGCATCTTGAAATAGGCTGCTGGCATTCAGACTGGACAGTAAGACAACCGGACCTGTTCTGTGTGCAGGACACATGTTGTGAATCAGTGATGTGACCTGGGGTCTTCAGGTGCGTGGGGTCTTTCACCATTCGACCCGATTCACCCAGGTGACCCAGTCAGGGTTGATCTAGCTTCGTCTTGCGTCCCAGCAGCAGATTGCATCGTCTACATAGACATTTCCAACTGCATAGTTTTGATATTACGAGGGTAAATGAATACGTTCTGAAAATAATATTGGTGCGCGCGCATGTAGCAACGCAGCGTGACGTGCACAGAGCAGCAGAAAGATAAAACCCTGATGAGTAACCGGTACAAACTTCATCTCTTGATCATCACATGTTTTTGTGAGCAGTGTTCTGGGAGTGAGCAGCAGTCTCTGAACTTATTGATTTACTGTCGTATACTATTATTATTTGGAATTTGATTCCATGTTTCATGTCAATTGTCCGTTGAACATGACCAAAACATTTTTACTGACTACAAACAGAATGGAACTGAGACTTGACAGGCAGCAGCTGGTTTCTCTGAGGGGAGGAGGGAGCAGACACACAGGACCTGTCCATGAGGAGTTCCATCGTCTCAGCCCTGCAGTCCTCCCACGTGGTCCTTCGGGGACACTGTGTGCCCATAAAGGTCAGTGTGATCCCTCTGATGGACCAAAAGCTTTAATTTAGATGGAGCCAAGTGTCCTGCACCTCAACAATGTCTCCATGGAGACCAGGCAGGACATTTAGTCCATCTTTATCTGGTGCTGTTAAAATAACAGGATTAAACATTTAAACTTTACATGCATGATGAGAGGCTTTGTTTCTATGGTTCTCACACCACATCAGATTCACACCACTCTGGACACATGTCGGGGTGCCGGGCACACTTCAAACACCAATCTAGATTAAAATGAAATACAAAATGCTTTCATCAAGTTTTTGAATTCTTCAAACCTCCAACCAGAGTTGTAAAGAACGAGCAAACTGAGTGCTGTACTACCCAAACTACAGCTCCTTTAGTGCGAGAGATGGAGCGGTGAAGAAAAATGAACAGCAGAATGAAACATCAACAGAGAAGAGTGACAGCGAGCTGCTCCACGGTTCAGACGGCACGCTAAGGCTTCACGTTTTGTGACACATGAGATTGGAGTGGGAGCTCTTCTGGATGTACGAAGCTTTTCAATCAGTCACTTCACAGAGAACGTGAGAACAAATGATCAGAAGTGGGGAGGGGAAGTGACGGGAGGGATGAGGACAGGAATTAGACAATAAGAGAGTCCCAGTGATTGAGGAGAGGAACAAAGGAGCAGCCAATTTCCTCATAACCAGATGAGAAATTAAGAGAGAGGTCCTTCTGCCAATTATGAATCCTGTAAGTAATGTGAGTGAGCTCATTAGCAGAGGGCTGAGCTTTCCACAGCAGGCCTCTCTACACGCTGGTTCACTTCTCTTCAGTGAATGGTTTTAGAGGTTTTAATAGACTCCCCACACAGCTCAGGCCTTGAGAGTCCACTCAGGACTGCTGCTTTATAATAGCCCCTATTTGGACTCATTACAAGCCGGACTTTTTAAAGCACAGTGCTGTCCTGAAGTGGAGGTAAGAGCTGGCTTTGTTGCAGAGGGGTGACTGCATTGTGAATGTTTTGTTCTGCTGGGAACAAAGAGGTGGCCTGTGTGTGACAGGAAATGGATGTGGAGTGCAGGGGGTCCCGGTGGATGATGGTGGGCCCGCGTTCACCGTGTTCACCGTGATTCCTCTCATAAAGAAACAGTTATAAAGACGGGCTCGGCTGTTTGAATGGGAAACAGGAGCTCCCGCTGTTGTATTATGATGTTACTGTTGATTCTCTCTGGAGCCACACAGCTGATAGTTAACAGTTTATTTCTCATACCTCATCAACAAAACAGATATTTGTATTTTCTCCGACACATTATGTTCTTTATAAAATCTTGTTCCACGTGACATCGTGTTGAAATAATTCAATGTTCAGAGGCAACATTTGAAGTGAAGGGAGGGTGGAGCATGCACTAAAACCAGCTGACACTCTGCCACCGCTGCATCTTCCTACCATGTCCACCAAAGACTCTCTTACTGAGCACAGCGTATTTTTTAAATTGTGTTAATGAACACCTGCAGCGTGAGGAGGTGCTGAGTTAAAAAATATTAACGCTGCACTGGTAACTATCACTGGCCGTCCAATCACAGTGAAGGAGGGGCGGGACAGACGCGGTTACCATCGAAACTGGTCTCTGATTGGTCCGCCCTTCAGAGTGCTGTGAAAACGCTAATACGAGCCGAGTTAACTACTAAGTTAAAACTGAAGCTGTGAGCGACAGTTGGGGTAGCCAGGCTACATTTTTCCGACACGTTCAGCTTCACAATATGTGAATAGAAAATCTACAAAACACATTAAGTGTATTAAGCACATTAGTTGTATTTAAAATGTAATTTCTAGAAGAACAGTTGATGTTATGAGAACAAAAATACATTCAATTCACAGTCTGTTTTGTCCTCTTTTTGATCAAATATAATAATTGACAGTTTGCTGTGTGGTCACAGAATATTTCCATTCCTCTCACCATGTAAACACCTTTTTCTCCATGTGAGCTGATGGAACTCATCGTTCAGTCTGAACCTTGAAAACATCAGATATCAAAATAATTTAGTGGTTGTTCTTGAGCTCTTTATCATTTCACAAAGAGAAGTCCCTGAAGTGGTCATAAATTAATCTGGTCTTTGGCATATTTCTACAACAACTGGGCAAACCCTGATGAGGATCATTTGTGGTGACTGAAAGCTCCACAAATTCAGTGTCATTTTAATGTTTTATGATCTGTCATTTCTATGATAACAAATGCAAATGCTTGTTTGTGGCTAAAGAAAGAATGGGGTCATGGTGCTTCTCATTAATAATATTGTAATAATAATAATGCTAAATGATCTTCCTCAGCAGATGGAGCTGCCCGCTTATCTTGGTTTTCATTTTTCTCAGCACTTTAAGGACCACATCCAAGTTAAATGTTTTTTATACATTTTGGTGAAAAATGGGAGTGCAAACCACCACCACATTTCAATATTTTGGGCAGCATATTCTTGGGCAGCATATCATGTTCACAAGTAAGTCAATCTATTTGGGTGATCTATCGGAAGGAATAACAGGAAATTACAGATACCTCCTGAAAATGTTAACAGTAGCAGCAAAAAAAAGCTAACACTCAAATGGTTACAAACCGAGTCACCTTCAGTAGAAAACTGGACAAAAATCATCAAAGAAATTCATGATATGGGAAGTGTTATGATGTGAGGTGTAACAGGATCCAAACACAGGCACACAGACTCGGGTAGAAGTTCAGAACAGTCTTTATTGAACACAGGGGTGGTACCTGCAGTCTTAGTCTTCTTCTTCCTCCCGATTCAGGAGGGCAACTCAACCGACTCTCACCGGGGGGGAGGAACACTGGCAGGACTGCTGGTAGGACAGCCGGTGGGAGCGTTGTCCGGTAGCGCTGGCTGGTACTGGACAGGAACGGGAACGGATGGACAGACTCACTGGCTCCGACAGGCGGTTCTGCAGCACCTGGTATTCCCAGGTGGTCTCCTATCTAACCAATCTATACTAACCAGGTCCGACCCTGCTTAGCTCCGGAGATCAGCCGAGATTGGGAGCACTGACTGATAGCACGGACTGGAAGCAGAATGAGAGCAGGAGCAGGAACAGGAGGAACGGGAACAGGAGGAACGGGAACAGATGGACGGGTGACTGGCGGTGACTGGTGGTCCTGGCGGTGACTAGCAGGAACTCTCAGTATGGACCGACCCCCGATGACTGCAGGACAGATATAGTCTGGTGAGGTGATCAGTGGAATCAGACACCTGCAGGTGGTGATTGGGGAGAGTGGTAGCAGCTGCTGAGACCGGTGAGGGGCGTGGCCATGGGAGGTGACAGGAGGCGGGGAGAGGAGGACACAGGACACATGGGGACACAATAACAAACAAGGGAAAGACAGAAAACATGAGGAGAGGTGATTGGGGACAAAACAGAGGAGCAAACAGGAACCCTGACAGAAAGGCTGACTTTCCTTCTGAGATTGAGAAAAGCTGGTGACTTTTCCTCCCTAACCTCACATTTTGTTATTTTTGTCTCTTAAAATGTTAATTACCTCCCTCTTGCTGTATGCTATACCATTCGTGTATAATTAGATTAAAGTTAAAGTAGTGCTGTGCATAGACCCCCTTGTATATATTCCTTAATATCTGTTTGTTGGACTAAATTTATGGTTGACATACGTGTCTGGAAACCTTGTTCATGTTGTTTTGCTTGTGGGTTTTTTAAGTTTCCTTTTTCCTGCCAAATAAATACTTTGATAAAATAAGAATTTAAGTATAAAAAAAAAAAAAAAAATCCAAACCATGGGGACACCTACATGTGGCCATCAGGGCTTCTAATCCTGTCAAGTAATGTTTTTAACTTCCAATGTTTTAGAGTACGAGAGTTAATGGTCACATCATGTTTATTACTGCCATGTGGTATAATTATGAATCAAGCTTGGTTAAAAGTGTTTTGAATCCCACCAGTCTCTTGTTTAACAGCACGGTTCTCTCACCTTCTCTCACATCACCGTGTTAGACACACTGGATTTCACACACAACACTCACACTCACTTTCAAAAACAAGCCAACGGACTAATTGGTGTTCTAAATTTAGACGGTGCAGTCACGAGGTATTTTGAAGGGTGAATCAGAATTTATTAAAACTAAATGACCTCCAGTGAATGTGAGGAGATGTAGTTTATCTGATTGTAACAAACAGGAGACGTTTGGTATCGAGATGCAGCAGCTGCTGGATGTGATGCTCCTCTCAGATGCATTTTACAATTCAGATTGTAGATGGCTCAGTTTAACACAATGGTGCTTCAAGCTAAAGGCTAATGTATATACATTAAATGTTACCATGGTGACATTTAGCCAAGCAGCTCGAGGCTGAAGCCAATGGAGCACCTTAAAGTGGCAGCAGGGCCAATAGATGCTGGCTCCAAAAGGTTTCTGGCTTCAGTATGACTTAGAAAATCCAGAATCGTTTCAGCAGGTCATTATTGTTGCAGTCACTGTTTCAGGCTGCTGCACATTTTGGAAATGATTGCCTCCTTGACCGTTGGCTGGCCTGTTGCTCTGCCCGGCTGCTGAACTCTTCCCGTCTCACACTGTTGGACCTTGTATTGGACAAATAAAGCCGTCTTTAGGTTTGTGGAGCCAGAGTTCAGGTCTGAACAGTAGGTGGACCGACCTGCGTTGAGAGCGTCTTCAAGTTTTTCCTGCAGTAACGCTCCCGCCATCCTTTCTGGCCTCTCGCTCTCTATCTCAGCTCTTGAATCATCACCTCTTTGGTGCAGCCTCACCCTGGAGCTAAATCACCAAAACTTCAATTAATCCATCTCATCTATAACATTTGTTATTTACTTTCAAATGAGCTCTCCTTATTGAAGAAGGGACTGTCAGTGACTCTCAGTTGTGGTATTGGTTGAGAGGAGAGAGGTGATCCAGGGTTAGGTTTTATGGAGGTGTGGGTGTCCATACTGATAGTAATATGTGTTTACAGTATGATTGACAGACAGGACAGAAAAATAACCCATTGGATGAAATATGGTTTGTAAAAAACTTAAGTGAGATGACTAGAAGGATCGGGGTTCTGTTGTCTCGGGGGAATTTGAATGAATGATTGGTTGACTTCCAGCCGATGAGAATACATGTCTTGGCACCAGTCAGAGCCATGAGGAGAAATCTACTGTTTGCTTCCTCTGCGACGTATATAAAACAGAGAGAGGAGGATATCCAGGGTTTGTGTTACTCAGTGATTTCTTTCCAGGAGCGTTTCGTGGCTGTCAGTGCCAGGTGTTTGAACGTTTTGTGTGCAGTATGAACAGATTTCTGATGAGAGTCCCATTTGACATGTTTTTTGCCAAGTAAGAGTATTGTATACAGTCTTAGTTTTATAAAAGTTTGGCTGTTTTAGTTGAGAAGTAGATGCTTGCAGACTTTCGTTCCCGAAGTCGTCATCAGGGGTGATGGTGAGGTCAGGTTCCCTTTTTATTAATGATATTGTAGCATGTTGAGGAGCGATTACGGTGAATCTCGGTGTGGCTTTTCCCTGCTCTGCTCTCGCTGGCCACCACCTCACCGGGCCGACCTCCCCCGCGAAGGTTGGCAGTGCTGGCTGGCTGGTAGCCCCCCGGCTACCTCTCTTCCTCAACAGACCCTGGATATGGTCATTGTTATTCCATGGCTACTCCTTGGATACACACTGCTTCTCCTCCTCCGGGCACCCGGCTCCTGATCACACGCTAGCGCTCTCCAACCGGACCGTGCTGCCGCTGCACTCCACCTCAGATCTCCATGCGAGCTACGACCGCTGTCACCCGGATTGCACGGATACTCTCACAGAAGCCGGTTCACTCTACAGACGCCGTCCTCCACACAGAAGCTCTGGCCGCTCATTAACCTACAACTTTTCATGCCCAAACTCCTTTCCATCACTGTGGTCCAGTCACACTTCAACTTCTGCACTACGTCATCAAAACAAACATATTAACAAAATCAAAAGATATTAAAACAACAACTATTTCCATCCTGGCCACCCACTCCTTTGAACACCTCTCATACAGCATAAACTCTCTGGGTTCACTCCACTGGTCACTGCCATTATCCAGAAAACCGGTGTAACAGTACATCTTCAAACCTACATGGAATATGTTCAACAACACAAAGACGCTCTCAACGCTGCCTGGTCCACCTCCCATCCAGGCCTGATTCGGTCTGGCTCCACCAACCCAAAGACTCTCTTCTACCAGGGTACCAAGGGACAACACTTCCACATCCTTCACACTAACTAAGTGCAACTCCTTCCTGTCGTTTTTTCAAACAGAAATTAACATGATCTACAGCAACCTGCACACAAAGTCTGGCTGAGAAAAAGCTGCTTCAACTGAATTTCCATGGCCATCAAACTTCAAAAGCCAAACAGATGTACATGCTTTCTTGTTTTCCTACAACTACGTTTTTGTCCCATGCGTTGTACTTCAGACTGGCAAGTGGAAAATTGTGAAGATGTGCAGCTATTTGAAAAGATTCTTTTCAAGACCACAGGACTGAACGTCTGTCAGACACAGCTTAAAGCACAGTAACATCCACTGTCGAGAGGATCTTAAGCTCCTGACTCATTTTATGTAACTGTGTGAGAACAGAGAAGCAACAACTGAATTCAGCACTTTAAATCTCTGAAACTGAAGCAAACATCTCCTACAGCACATGTCGGGTATTTTATCATCACTTAACCTCGAAGTAACAGTGTCATTCACACAGTAACTGGCCCCCGGTGGAGGTCGTCCGTGGAACACAACCTCAGCTGTGACTCAGACACAGTGTCCTGTCTGTAAAGGTGAAGTAACTCTGAGATGTAGAAAATACCTTCTGCATATTTCTGGATGCTCCACACGGTCTCCATGGATACTGGTTGATCCTCGGTGACACGCGGGTCAGTAGGGATGAAAAACAAACCACGTCTGATGCAAACGGATGGAAATGCTTGGACTGTCTGGTCGGTGGTGTGCTGATGCATAACCATGACACAGTGATTAAAATTTCAAGTGTGTGCTGGTGTGGAAAATAATTCTGCAGAGCTCTATAGAAACAGACGGCTACATTAGAGCCTGTGATGATAATCTCTGAGTATTAGTCAGTTATTATTATATTAAACAGTCAAACATAATGTGAAACATTAAAAGACTTATCTAAATACACAATTAGACTCGGTGAAGTGGCATATTTACCATGTGCCCTTCTTCCACTTCACAAGTTAATTTGAACAGAGTCACACTATAATTCAACTTAATGAAATCAGATAAACACACATACACACACGATAGTCTGCAAACTCACAGTTTCATCTCATTGATATCTTCAACAAGTGAGTTCAAGTGATGTCACTAACATCTTTATATCTCTCCAACAACAATCACAGGAGACATAATGCTTTTATGTTGTCCTTTCATCTGTATGCAGTTTCACCTCCTGCTCAGTAAACATTGTCCCTCAGTTTTCCCTCCATCCTCTCTTTCCTTCTGAACCTACTGAATATTTTCGAGACGGTTTCCAGTTTCTCCGACTCCCCACTGACCAGTTCTCACGTTTCTTCAGAGACTCCTCTCTGATAAATGTCAAACAGACTGCTCCATGCCATCTGTGTGCTCAGCAGGGTGGGAAATTACTTACTATTTAAAATGTGAACATTAAACAGCCACTGACAAACATTTTCCAAATTCACTGGTCACTCAGCAGCACTGGAAGACTAGAGTAGAGGGGACATGGAGACTTAGAACCAAACTGAGTCCATTAGAAAAAGCTCAGACAGAGTAAACTTGGTTTTGTGACCAAAAATTGTCTGACAGTGTCCTTGCCAGGGAAGCCATCAGAAGTTGAAGATATGTCGGAGATCTCAGCCATCACTGCGGTCTCAACTACAGTATGCACAGATACATGCTGCCTTCGGGGAAGTGAGGTTCACACCCCAACTCAGCCAGACGGGAAGGTGGAGCACTACTGAAGACCAGAATGGGACACCAGTACACGCTGGCTTGTTTTCTGTAGTATGAGAAAGCAACATATATGCCACGTGGGCCGCTTCGCCGCGTCCTCTAACCTCGTCACATTTGCAAGATGTGGTGAGGAAAATGAGGAACATCAGTGGGAGACAGCAGCTGTCCCTGTCCATTCGATGGGTCTTCAGAGACTACACAGTGCACCAGGAAGTTATTGGGACGCACGACTGCTCTCTGATGCACAGTCAATAATTGACATAACTGAAGACATCTTTTACCGGTGCAACATTGATGTTATGGAGATGCAGTTTTATCACTTTATTAAATAAACTGATGGGAATCTGGGTGATTTACGCAGACAGTCTCAAACTGTATTTTCAGTGAGAGCGGTCAGCTGAGTGAAGATATGTTAACGAGGAGCGAGACGATGGAAGAAAAGAAAAACAGACCGGCAGAAGCAGAGTCACCAGCTGTAACCTGCGACTCGTCCGGTAAGAACAAAGTTCTCAGAGTAACTCGGCTGAAGATATTTTATACAAACCTGATTGAAACAGGCCGACGCCAGAAATTAACCAGAAGAATCACGAGTTGCTCTTAATTCCTGAGATTGAGCAGGCTAACAGAGAGTGTCCGTGCCATGGAGCTGCAGGCGAGGAGGCGGGGCTTGGTGTGTTGCTGCCTGGATTTGTGTACACAGCTAGTGTCTGTTAGAAGCTTTCATCAACATGGATATTGAGACATTTATGATACTCATACTCGTCAAAAGTGCATTATCTGTACCGGATACTCATTTCCCTTGAGTACTGGTCTCATCCATATTGACCACACATAATTTCTATTGATTTCTAATCTTGTCTGCCTCATTGATATTTTATCTTACTGAGGATTGGTCAAGTTAGAATATGGCTCTAAAATAGTAGTAGCCAATCTGTGCTGTGATCATCAATGGAGCTGTCCGTGGTTCTGAAACATGGATTTCCTCAGTCCCGCCCTTCTGTAAGTTTTGTCTTGGATCTGTAAAACTCTCAAACTTATGTACTATAAATAAGTTAACAAATTTGTTACAATATAGCCGATATACTCCATCCCCAGAGTTAAAAATGAACAAATCACCAACTGAGTAGATCAGTAACTTGCATGAATTTTGCTGTGTTATAATATAATAAATAGGGATGAGACGAGTACTCGGCTGAAATGAGTATCCGTTGTCGATAATGTTCTTTTGACGAGTATCATCCGAGTAAATGTTTTAAATATCCGTGTTGATGAAAGCTTCTAACAGACACTTGCTGTGTGCACACTTGCAGATACCCACCGAGCTCTGCCTCCTTCTACTGCTGAGACTCTCTGTCAGCCTGTTCAGTCATTGGAGGAAATAACAACTCATGACTCCACTGATTAGTTTTTGGCATCGACTCATTTCAATCAGGTTTGTATAAATTATCTTCAGCCGAGTTACTCAGAGAATTTTGTTCTGACCGGACGAGTCGCAGGTTGCAGCTGGTGACTCACTGCTCCTTTCTCGTTAAAATATCTTCATTCAGCTGACCGCTCTCACTGAGAATATAGTGTGAGGCTGAATGCATATTTCAGTGTGGAATCACCCAGCTTCCCAACATCAGTTTATTAAATACAATTATAACACCCGGATAACTATCTACACCCCCCCCCCCCAAAATGTATCTCTTATCCAGAAAAGCAGCACGAAGTCTGTGACGGATTTAAAGAGGATAAATTTCTGTCTGTTTGTCCATACATGGCACCTTTTAATGTCAACAGCTTGCTGCCATTTACCTGACAGTTGAGAGACATGTTCTCGTGAACAGAGTCAGGAATACATCACATGTTGTTTCAGAAGGCCTTGCTGTTTAAAAGGAGTCATTATCACAGCTTTCTCTGGTGATTAACTCAACTCAGTCATTTTATTTTCAGTGAAGACAATGACAGCAGGTATGAGCCATTATTCTTCAAAACGATTTCCGGTACTGAATGTGGCCTTCAGACGCAGATGGAGATACGTTCAAGGTAGAGAGAGCTTTTAAGCTCAGAGATATAGATAAATGTAGCTGTTCGATATATGCAAATCTTTTAGGCACTTTACATTCGTAACCATCAAGAGATGGTAGGTCGGATCACAACCTGGTCCTGCTGACACCAAAGTATGTTCTTCTGGTACAGAGGCAGCCTGTAACCACCAGGACTGTGAGGAGGAGGACACAGGAGGCTAAAGACGCCCTGCAGGACTGCTTTGAGTCCACGGACTGGGATGTGCTGTGTGGACCACATGGGGAGGACATCGACAGCAGGACGGACTGTATCACAGAATACATTAAGTTCTGTGAACACTCCACCGTACCATCGTGGACTGAACACTGCTTCTCCAAAAATAAGCCCTGGATCACCAGTGACCTGAAAGTTCTTCATAATAAGAAGAAAGCAGTCTTCAGGTCTGGGGACAGGGAGGAGCTCAGGAGAGTGCAGCGCCACCTGAAGGAGAAGCTCAGGGAGTACAAGGACTCCTACAGGAGGAAGCTGGAGGCCAAACTCCAACAGAACAAAGTGAGGGAGGTGTGGACCGGTATGAAGGAGATTACTGGGTTCAAGGGGAGAGAGAGACAACCAGGGAGAACCTGGAGAGGAACAACCAGGGGGAACCTGGAGAGGAACAATCAGGGGGAACCTGGAGAGGAACAATCGGGGGGAACCTGGAGAGGAACAACCAGGGGGAACCTGGAGAGAAACAATCAGGGGGAACCTGGAGAGGAACAACCAGGGGGAACCTGGAGAGGAACAACCAGGGGGAACCTGGAGAGGGCCAATGAGCTAAACTGTTTCTTCAAGAGGTTTAGTTCACCGCCCTCATCTGTCTCCTCCACACCTCCCAAACACCTCCACTGCCTTCCCTCTTCCCCCCTCTGCCTCCCCTGGTGAGCTGCATGGCCCTCAACATCAAAGGGCTCTTCCACCATTGATGGATGTAGAAGGCCGGCTCCATCATTGGCTACAAACTGGACAGTCTGGAAAAGGTGGTGGAGAGGAGGACGCTGAACAAACTATTATCCATATTGGATAATCCTGACCACCCTCTCCACCTGCTGCAGGGACAGAGGAGGACGTTCTCCAAAAGACCCCTCCAGCTGCTGTCACAAGGACAGATACAGGAGATCATTCCAGATACAGGAGATCATTCCAGATACAGGAGATCATTCCAGATACAAGAGATCGTTCCAGATACAGGAGATCATTCCAGATACAGGAGATCATTCCTGATATAGCAGATCATTCCAGATACAGGAGATCATTCCTGATACAGGAGATCATTCCAGATACAGGAGATCATTCCTGATACAGGAGATCATTCCAGATACAAGAGATCATTCCTGATACAGGAGATCATTCCAGATACAGGAGATCATTCCTGATACAGGAGATCATTCCAGATACAGGAGATCGTTCCTGATACAGGAGATCATTCCAGATACAGGAGATCATTCCTGCCCACCGCTATCAGACTATACAACAACTCACCCCTCGCCAAATCCATCATCTAACGATAATACGGTTGGTTGTATGTTTGCACTATTGTTTAGTTAGTTTAATGTAATACTATTTTTATTTTATTGTGTTTATTGTGCGTTTTCATAATTCATATTTTTTTACTTTGTTATTTTTAGTCTTTACCTGTATCTATAATGCTGCTGTAGCAAAAACATTTCCTCTTGTGGGATTAATAAAGTAACTATCTATCTATCTATCTATCTATCTATCTATCTATCTATCTATCTATCTATCTATCTATCTATCTATCTATCTATCTATCTATCTATCTATCTATCTATCTATCATCTATATATCTATCTATCTATTTTCAATATATCTATTGGAACCAAGCGTTGGAACCAAAAACACATGCAACCAAGTCAAAGCACATGAGAGACACACACACAGCCAGTAAGTGTGTCCCAGGCTTCAGGCTCACTTTATTTGTATGTATGTGTTGATGTTGAGTTTGTATTCAGGATGTTCTCATGAACTGCTGTAGGGAAGTTGCTTGGTTGTGCTAAAGAGTTTCTGTCTATAATTCTGTTAGGAGCAGCTACATATTGTGCCTCTATAGGATGGCTCAGAGTAACTCCTGAAGCCTCTTACAGCCGAGTGACAGGTGATGGGTGGCAGGCATTCCTCTGTCATCACTCTTTTTAAATGTCAGCCTGTAGTTTTGGTTCATTTAACAGCTCAGTAATGAGTCCTGGTCCAAGCAGTATTTATGAGCTGTGATCAGATTTCACTGATTTTATAGAGATTGTCTCTTTTGCTGATTAACAGTGATCATCATCATCATCAACACACTCTGTAATGTTGTCAGCGGTGACCATGTTTTCGATTGTAGATAATCAGTCTGATTGGCATGAGCTGATACATTTCTGCTGACTCATCTTCTCAGGAGAATCTTCCGTGGCTGGTATATTGTGACAATACAGTTTGTGATTCTTTCAGAGCACCCTTAAAGAGAAGAGCCTGTTTCCTCCTTCTCATCAGCTGCTAAAAATACTTTATTCCTTCATGAAAGGGTTTATTTGAAGCATGTGGAACATATCTCACATTCTTACAAAGATTCAGAGAGATAAAAGACAGAGAGCTCCTGAATACTCCTTCCACTCGCTGTGATATGATGGTCACATCACTATTGTTCACCACACATCTGTCACAGTTTGTACAAAATGTAGTGAGGTCATACAGACTCAAAACGACTCAATACATACAGAAGTGCACAAAAAGAAAAGGTCAAACTGAACTGTTGCAAAAAAAAGCACAGAAGAAAGTGCATTATAACCTGCAGGGTTTATTCAGCCTGAACATGGAGCGCTTGGTGAAGTTGTGTGAGTGGAAATTAATTCAATGTCACTATGTAACTGGGAACAGACAGACATGAACTTCTGCAATAATGTGCACTTTTATACTCATTAGTATTTGCTGAGACTGTTGAGAATGTCATGTCTAGGTGTCGTCCAGGTGTTAAACTAGACGACCCCATTACCTGTTGAAAATTTAAATAACAAGCAAAATACTTGAAATAAAATTGAACCGTTTCCAAAAAAGTTGGGTCGCTGTGTAAAATGGAAATACAAAATGAATGCAATGATTTACAAATCATGTGAACCCATTTTTTTTTTTAAATAGACCTAAGACAACATATCAAATGTTGAAATTGAGAAGTTTTATGGTTTTATGAAAAATATCTGCTCATTTTGAATCTGATGTAGCATCACGTCTCTATAAAGTTGTCCCAGGATCATGTTCACCACTGAGCTGCATCAACTCTTCTTTTAACAACACTCTGGAAACGTTGGGGAACTGAGGAGACCAGTTTCTGGGGTTTTGAAAGTGAAATGTGGTCCCATTCTTGCCTGATAGAGGATTTCAGCTGCTCAACAGTTCAGGGTTTCCTTTGTTGTATTGTTCATGTCCTGATGCTCCAGATGTTTTCAATGATTGACAGGTCTGGACTGCAGGAGGCCAGTTTATCAGCGGACTCTTCTACTAGAGAACCATGCTGTTGGAATACGTGCAGAATGTGGTTGGACGTTGTTCTGCTGAAATAAACAAGACCTTCCCTGAAAGAGACGTTGTCTGGATGGCAGCATATGTTGCTCCAAAACCTGAATATATCATTCAGCATTAATGCTTCCTTCCAGATGTTCAAGCTACCCATGCCATGTGCACTAATGCATCCTGTACCATCACAGATGCTGGCTTTAGAACTGAGCTGATAACAAGCTGGATGGTCCCTCTCCTCTTTAACCCGGAGGATGCAGCGTCCATGATTTCCAAACAGAATCTCAGATTGTGATCCATCAGACCTCAGGACAGTTGTCCACTTCACCTCAGTCCATCTTCAATGATCTCGGTCCAGAGAAGGCGGCGGTGTTTCTGGATCATGTTTCTATCTGGTTTCTTCTTTGGAGAGTTTTAACATCATTTGTGGACACAGCGGTGAACTGCGTTCACAGACGATGGTTTTCACAAGTGTTCCTGAGCCCATGCAGTGATTTCCACTCCAGAATAGTGTGTTTTTAATGCAGTGCTGCCTGAGGGCCCGAAGATCACCACCATCATCCAATATTGGTTTCCAGCCTTGTCCCTTGTGTTCAGAGATTTCTCCAGATTCTCTGAATCTTTTAATGATATTATGAACCGTAGACGATGAAATCCACTAATTCTTTGTAGTTTTACGTTGAGGAACATTATTCTTAGATTGTTGAACTATTTTCCAACACAGTCTTTCACAGAGTGGTGAACCTCTCCCCATCTTCACTGCTGAGAGACTCTGTCTCTCTAAAATCATCATTTGTACTCAATCATGTTACTGATCTGTTGACATGGTAACCTAGTTAGATGTCAGATGTTCCACCAGGTGTTTTAATTAGCTTCACACAACTTTTCAAGTCTTTTTTCACACCGTTTCAACTTTTTTGAGATGTGTTGCTGCCATGAAATTCAATTTTGTTTTAATAAAACAGTGACAATTCTCAATATTAAGATGATATGTTGTTGGTCTATTTTCAATTAAATATGGGTTTATGAGATTTGGAAATCATTGCATTCTGTTTTAATTCATATTTAGTGCCCCACATCTTTTGGAAATGGGGTTGCATTAGCAAACAGAAAACTCACCGACTCTTACTTTCAGAAGAGCCTTCAATCCAGAACCTTCAGTTCTGCCACTGAAATGGAATCAGACCAGAAATCAGAAAGTGTTCATCCAGTTTATATGTCAGTTTGATTCTGGAGGCAGTTTGTGGTAACAAAAAGCAACTGAGAATTAAATACAATTTCTCCATTTCTCTTTTATTGTGAAAAGTAGACTTGCGTCCATGTTTTTACATGGGCTGGATTATGGGGTTCTTTTATATTTGCATGCCCCTTCTCAGGTATTTAATATGATGATTACCATCCCTCCTCTGGATTCTTCACAAACTTTAAAAGCTTTCCTCACCACTGTGAGCTTTACTCCAGCGTAGCATGACCTGCTCTGGAAACCCGCAGGCCTTCATGGTGGTACACTTTCATATCCAAGGTAATTCTTGGGCAATTCATGAGTGGAAAACTGGTGGAGAAAATAGAACAGAAAGAGTTTATACACAGACATGATCATACAATACATTACACAGGAAGTGGAAAACACACGTGCAACATTTGTAAATGGTACGACAGAGAACCAACAGATGCAGACATTCAAGTTCCGTATGTTGCTTTTCATGTTTCTATTTTCTAACTGTGGAGACAGATTCATCATGGACTGTTCAGGACAAGAAGATAAGAATTTACAATAAGGGTGGGAGATACGTCCCTAATATAAGGTCACGATAGGATATAACAAATTACTGAAACATATTTTATTCCTCATTTCAAGAACATACAATTACAATGAAATAAGTGATAATTTTACATGTTAACATAGAACAAAAAATGTGCCTTCAAATGTTCTGAGCGATGTTCCTGTGATGTGTTGTACTGCTGAGGTCGCCCCCCGTTTTGCTCCACCACAGAGCTGCTGTCAATCATCTTGAAATGAGTCACTGTTGCAGTAGATGTTTTAATAGCTACTAGGTTTATTATAGCTGTAATTGCTTAAGAGCTCTGATGTTTTATTTCAGTAAATGCCTGTTAATAAATTATTGCTCAAGGCTACATTTTATTTTTTCATTGCTAGTGTAAACCTGAATTATCAGCATATTTTACTAAGATGTGTTATATTTAATAATGTATCATATTTATAACAAAAATTTGAGTTTTGATGAAGAAATATATTTTAAGATGTTTCGAAAGTTTACAATCACACAAACTGTTATATATTGTAATTTTGAGGTTTCTGGAAGTTTGTGAACCCTTCCAAATGCTGCATATTTCTTCATAAATATGACCTACAATGGCAGATTTTCAAACAAAATAATCAAATAAAATGAAAAATATTCTACTTCTTTATGAAATGGATCCAATATTGGATATATGTGCCTGGCTCAACAATCTATCTGCATCTGGTGTGACCACTTTATACAGCAACGACTGCAGCTAAACATTTCCAATAACTGTTGATCATCATCATCATCATCATCATCATCATCATCATCATCATTCTGCCTACAGAGCAGATTCAGCTCTGGATGGTGGTGATTTACTCACATGAACTGCTGCTTCAGGTCCTTCACAACATTTCTATTTCATTGGTCAGGACTTCACTGCTGTAACTCAGTAGTCATTGATCCATCAGTCCAGATGCAACAAACCAGGTCCAGACCATAATATTACCACTTCTCATTGTCTTATCTGTCCACAAAACATTTTTCCAGAATCTTTGCAATCTTTGGCAGACACCAGACATGCAGTTTTTTCAGTTTTTACTTCTGGAGAGCAGGTCAGTGATGGTCCTGATGTTAATGATGGTCCTGATGGTGGACTCAGGGCTCAAACGCAGGTCTATCTTATGTCCACTGGGAGCACATGTAGCTGTGTCCAACCTTTATGGTAATTTGGTGAACCCATTTATTTATACTATTAGTTCCCTATTCACAGCTGTTTAACATCATCATGGTGGAGGCCGACTGCAGCACCATAACTTCAGAGATCAGAGCCTGAACCTCCAGACCAGTCTGTCAGGTTCCTCCTGGTTAAAGTCTGGATGATGTCGGTCTGCTGCTGCTTCTCTCTTTACAAACTGACAACACACTGCAGCTCAGAGGTTTGAAGGAGGAGAGGACATCATGGTGTGTCAAGGTGTGTCACCGCTGTGACACACCTTCTAATTATTGATTCCTGCTATTTCACCACTGCATCACGTTGTGTATGAGATGCATCTGTTGGCCACATGTTCATGTGCTCCCAGTGCACAGAACCTGGACCTGCGTTTGAACTCATCAAAATAGAGCCCTCAATGTCAGTCATTTGTTCAACACTCATCGAGCACATGGCTTTTTGCTCCCTCCATGGAAATCTGAAAATTATTTTCCAATTGTAACGTCAGAAGGCAGTTATTGATGTGAATAAAGATGAGGGGGACACTGGTCAAAAAAGATTCCTGCTCTCGATAATCAATTCTCAGAAAGTGTTGGCTAACTCAGTTGACCCAATTAATTTACAGTAGCCTGGGGGATTAAAGAGTGTTCAGCAAGTACAGCATCAACGCAAACATCCAGTGGTCACAACAGGCAGGCTTTAATTCTCACTGCAACGTTTCTCTTCCTGTGATGTTTCTGCTTATTTACCGTCTTTTCTCTGGGTTTCTCTGTTCTTAATTGGCAACAGCAACTTAATTGTTCTGTCTAATTAGAGACATCACTTTAAAAGTGGGATACACACAGACAAAACGAACATCGAACTGATCTGGTGTAGCCAAGTATTTTGCATTGTATGTATTCATTATCTTTCAAACGCCAAAGCTGATTCCCACAGCAGCAGCAATAAGTGCACTGAAATAAACAGAGACAAGCACACACACGGCCGATGGCCTGTCAGAGCTGCAAGCTGTTATTCAGAGAGGCGCTGCTTCTGCTCCCATGATGGGAATTAACAAACGCTACAAGGAATTAGTGTTTCTTGGCACTGTACAAATTAACTTGTTCTGCTCCGTCTCCCTGCGATGCATGCTGCTCCTTGATACGACTCCATTTGGGTGCTGTGTGTGTATCTGTGTGTGTAGGAGAGAGATGGTTTGTGTGTGTGTGTGTTGTGTATCTGTGTGTGTAGGAGAGAGATGGTTTGTGTGTGTGTGTTGTGTATCTGTGTGTGTAGGAGAGAGATGGTTTGTGTGTGTGTGTTGTGTATCTGTGTGTGTAGGAGAGAGATGGTTTGTGTGTGTGTGTTGTGTATCTGTGTGTGTAGGAGAGAGATGGTTTGTGTGTGTGTGTGTGTGTGTGTGTGTGTGTGTGTGTGTGTGTGTGTGTGTGTGTGTGTGTGTGTGTGTGTGTGTGTGTGTGTGTGTGTGTGTGTATCTGTGTGTGTAGGAGAGAGATGGTTTGTGTGTGTGTGTGTGTGTGTGTCTCTGTGGATTAGCAGAAATTTGGCACGCTGAAGCCTGATGTCAGACAAATTTCTCTGGGTGATTTCGTCCAGACAGAAACAATATAAGGAGGGGCGGTAGGCCTGATGCACACACACACACACACACACACACACTACACCTTACCCATAACACATATGCGTATGCATGCGGCCTGTCTACAACAGAAGCTGTCAGGTTTCCCACCATGCAGGTGCACACACCTGCTCAAATCTTCACAAACACATCCTTCCTTCTCCTTTTATAGGCCTGAACATGTAGTCACTTCCTCTGGTGCATCATTTACCCACATACTCACTCACACTTCACATCAACTCATGGTTCAGTTTTAGTTGGTTCTACTGGCTGGCTGTGACACCTCCACAGTTAACAATAGGACCTCCGTCCCCACCTGGAGGGATCAATCCACCAGTTTCTGGCAGAGAACCATGGCCTCAGATTTGGAGGTACTAACCCTCATCCCTGCCGCTTCGCACTCGGCCGCAAACCGCCCCAGTGCATGCTGGGAGTCTGAAGAGGCCAACAGGACCACATCATCTGCAAACAGCAGAGAAGCGATCCAAGACCCCCAGACCCGACGTTCTCCTCCCCCCGGCTGCTCCTTGATATCCTGTCATGAAGGTCACAAACAGGATCGGTGACAAAGGTCAGCCCTGGTGGAGGCCACGCCCACTGGAGGCCACGCCCACCGGAAACGAGTCTGACTTATTACCGAGAATACGAACACAGCTCCTACTGTAGTTGTATAGAGACCAGATGGCCCATTGCAACGGGTTCAACAACCCAAACTCCTGCAGCACCTCCCATAAAAACCCTCAAGGGACCCGGTCGAAAGCCTTCTCCAAGTCCATGAAGCACATGTAGACTGGATGGTTAAACTCCCAGGACCCTCCGGTAGTCTTGTGAGGGTAAAGATCTGGTCCACTGTTCCACAATGAGGACAGTATCTGAACTGCTCCTCTTGAATCTGAGGTTCGACCAATGGTCGGAGTCCTTTCCAGCACTCTGGCATAAGTTTTGCCCGGGAGGCTGAGTAGTGTGATACGCCGATAGTTGGAGCAACTCTCCGGTCCACTTTTTTTTTTAATGGGAACCACCACCCTAGTCTGCCAGTCCAATGGTACTGTTCCCGACCCCCATGAGATATTGAAGAGGCGTGTCAGCCAAGACAGACCAGCAATGTCCAGCACCTTCATCATCTCAGGGCGGATCTCATCCACCCCCGGCACCTTGTCACCGAGGAGCTTCTTGACTACCTCAGAGGCCTCTGCTAGGGATATGGGTGAGATATTGAACATGGTCCACTTGGTTTCCATGTCCCCAACCTCCCCCGGGATGCATGAAATGCTCCTCTGGCCCTCTGCCCATCATCTGATCCAACTCACCACCAGGTGGTGATCAGCTGACATCTCTGCTCCTCTCTTCACCTGAGTGGCCAAGACATACAGCCGCAGATCAGATGATACGACTACAAAGTTGATCAGTGATCTCCGGCCTAAGGTGTTCTGAAACCAGGTACACTGATGACCCACCTTATGCTCCAACATGTTGTTCGTTATGGCCAAACTGTGGCTAGCACAGAAGTTCAATAGAGAGACGACATTCAGGTTCAGATCGGGCAGGTTACTCCTCCCAATCTCCCCCCGCCAGCTTTCTCTATTGTTGCCCATAGGAGAGATGACGTAGTAAGAAGAAGTATGGAGTCGGTAAGCGGGGCCCTGTCCTGAGGTCTGATGGATCACAATCTGAGATTCTGTTTGGAAATCATGGACGCTGCATCCTCCAGGTTAAAGAGGAGAGGGACCATCCAGCTTGTTATCAGCTCAGTTCTAAAGCCAGCATCTGTGATGGTACAGGGATGCATTAGTGCACATGGCATGGGTAGGCTGAACATCTGGAAGGAAGCATTAATGCTGAATGATATATTCAGGTTTTAGACCAACATATGCTGCCATCCAGACAACGTCTCTTTCAGGGAAGGTCTTGTTTATTTCAGCAGAACAACGTCCAACCACATTCTGCACGTATTCCAACAGCATGGTTCTCTAGTAGAAGAGTCCGCTGATAAACTGGCCTGCATATTCATAACAGAATACAGTGGGTACGGAAAGTATTCAGACCCCTTTAAATTTTTCACTCTTTGTTTCATTGTAGCCATTTGCTAAAATCCAAAAAGTTCATTTTATTTCTCATTAATGTACTCAGCACCCCATCTTGACAGAAAAAAACAGAAATGTAGAGAAATTTGTGCAAATTTATTAAAAAAGAAAGACTGAAATATCACATGGTCATAAGTATTCAGACCCTTTGCTCAGTATTGAGTAGAAGCACCCTTTTGAGCTCGTACAGCCATGAGTCTTCTTGGCAATGATGCAACAAGCTTTTCACACCTGGATTTGGGGATCCTCTGCCATTCTTCCTTGCAGATCCTCTCCAGTTCCGTCAGGTTGGATGGTGAACGTTGGTGGACAGCCATTTTCAGGTCTCTCCAGAGATGCTCAATTGGGTTTAGGTCAGGGCTCTGGCTGGGCCGGTCAAGAATGGTCACAGAGTTGTTCCGAAGCCACTCCTTTGTTATTTTAGCTGTGTGCTTAGGGTCATTGTCTTGTTGGAAGGTGAACCTTCGGCCCAGTCTGAGGTCCAGAGCACTCTGGAAGAGGTTTTCTTCCAGGATATCTCTGTACTTGGCCGCATTCATCTTTCCTTCAATTGCAACCGGTCGTCCTGTCCCTGCAGCTGAAAAACACCCCCATAGCATGATGCTGCCACCACCATGTTTCACTGTTGGGATTGTATTGGGCAGGTGATGAGCAGTGCCTGGTTTTCTCCACACATACCGCTTATAATTAACACCAAAAAGTTCAATCTTGGTCTCATCAGACCAGAGAATCTTATTTCTCATAGTCTGGGAGTCCTTCATGTGTTTTTTGTCAAACTCTATGCGGGCTTTCATATGTCTTGCACTGAGGAGAGGCTTCCGTCGGGCCACTCTGCCATAAAGCCCCGACTGGTGGAGGGCTGCAGTGATAGTTGACTTTGTGGAACTTTCTCCCATCTCCCTACTGCATCTCTGGAGCTCAGCCACAGTGATCTTTGGGTTCTTCTTTACCTCTCTCACCAAGGCTCTTCTCCCACGATTGCTCAGGTTGGCTGGACGGCCAGGTCTAGGAAGAGTTCTGGTCGTCCCAAACTTCTTCCATTTAAGGATTATGGAGGCCACTGTGCTCTTAGGAACCTTGAGTGCTGCAGAACTTATTTTGTAACCTTGGCCAGATCTGTGCCTTGCCACAATTCTGTCTCTGAGCTCCTTGGACAGTTCCTACGACCTCATGATTCTCATTTGCTCTGACATGCACTGTGAGCTGTAAGGTCTTATATAGACAGGTGTGTGCCTTTCCTAATCAAGTCCAATCAGTTTAATTAAACACAGCTGGACTCCAATGAAGGAGTAGAACCATCTCAAGGAGGATCAGAAGAAATGGACAGCATGTGAGTTAAATATGAGTGTCACAACAAAGGGTCTGAATACTTATGACCATGTGATATTTCAGTTTTTCTTTTTTAATAAATGTGCACAAATTTCTACATTTCTGTTTTTTTCTGTCAAGATGGGGTGCTGAGTGTACATTAATGAGAAATAAAGTGAACTTTTTTGATTTTAGCAAATGGCTGCAATGAAACAAAGAGTGAAAAATGTAAAGGGGTCTGAATACTTTCCGTACCCACTGTAGATCAGCTCACCGTGTCTGCCTGACAAACAGGATGTGATGTGTTGCTAGCTGTTCCCACAGGAAGAGGTCTGAGGTGATGGTGATGATGCATTTAGATTGAAGCCACACCTGTGAAGCTAAAAGCTAGCCTTATTTCTGGCTCATATTTCACCACTTCCTGCCCATCGTCAGACATCACTGATGAGTCAATTCCTGCTCTGACTTTTATGGTGCCAGTTCAAGGACGGTTTGGACTCTGAGGCTCCCAGGAAGCTGTCTGTTTCCTGACCTGACGGTCAAACATGTCCAAAGGGTCTGAATGAAACGGGAAGTGTGACACAAGAGGAACAAAAACAAAAGATTTCATTTAGATTAATGGAATTATTTTGTCATTAAGACTATTCTTTATTTTTTTTTTTATCATATCATGTATTTATTACAAAATGTCCCCACTGTGGGGTTAATAAAGTCTAACCTAATCTATTGAGGAACATTAATCACCAATTCTGTGGAAGCATCTTTTATGTATCTCCTGCTCAGTTATAACAGGTTATTGTTACATTTCACCTCTCGTTGTCTGTAGCTGGCCTGCTTTCTGTTAAAACAAATGTAAAAGAGGTGTGAAAGACAGGCTGAAATCAAGAGAGGAGAAATCCAAATGCTTTGAAATAACTCGTTTTTGTTAAGTGCTGCTGTTAGCAGCAACAGAACAACTGTTAGATATTAATAACAACTGTTCAACAAAGAGTCCGTGACATTAATGTTATTGAACCTTTTCAAAAAACCTCTCAGCTGCAACAGAAATGAAGCACATTAATGTTGGATCCGTTTTAGTCAGAATACAGAATACCTCTTCATTGTAGTGCCAAACTCAGCAACCTTTGGAAAGTTGTATCATTTTTAGAAGTGGCAGCTTGATCCTAGTGCAGGAACCTCCAGGGTGGAAAGGGTTAAACACAGGAGATAGAATAGGTTCTTCAGAGAGCTTTGGAGTTGTTGGTAGGACGTTCAGGCTAATTTCCAGTGTTTATGTTAATCTGATCTGATTGACTGGTAACTTTAGATTTACACATTTTAAACCAGAAACCAACAAGACGTATTTATCTAAATGTTTAAATATTCTGTTTTGTGTTAAAACTATTGCAGCTGTTTTTGTGTTGACTCAGTTGAATGGTAATTCATGAGAATGTATGTGTTTCTGTAGAGGACCGAATTCATATAAAAAGATGTTTCTGATATTCTGTCCACCTCAAAACTTCCCAAACTACAACAATGAAATGAACCATCTCAGACTCAGTAGTGTAAACATCAATTATATTTTTAAACATCTTTTAGACATGTCTAAAGATAAATTAATTATACTTTGTGTCTGATGGCATATCCATGAAAAAAATTAATTTCCTGGATAGAAATTTTCAAACACCTCCTCCTCCACTGAAAAAGGTTTCTGATAATGAAAACACCCAAAACATATTTCCATGACATGTTTGTGGAAGTGTCATTGCAAAAGAACCCCAGTGTGTGTGTGTGTGTGTGTGTGTGTGTGTGTGTGTGTGTGTGTGTGTGTGTGTGTGTGTGTGTGTGTGTGTGTGTGTGTGTGTGTGTGTGTGTGTGTGTGTGTGTGTGTGTGTGTGTGTGTGTGTGTGTGTGTGTGTGTGTGTGTGTGTGTGTGTGATAAAGGACAATAATCCCATTAAGCCATTAGACAGACTGTTTTTGTGGACCACAAAGAGGTTTTGTTAAACGATAAGTTTTCTAGCACAGAGATGAGAGATGGATGGGGTGATGCAGGGGCATAGTGTGGGAGTGGGTGGGGGGGAGGGGGAGGTGGAGGGAGGTGGGGGGTTAGTGATGAGGACTGTTGATAACATCCTTTGATGACCAAAAGCTGGACTCTCGGGCACCAGCAGCCTGTGTGTGGGTGTTGGGGGTGTGCAGGTCAGAGTGGAGGGAGGCAGAGAGGTGATGAAGGGAAATCACTGTCACAGCCTTCAGCTCAACACTGCCCTCACATGGTGGAGCAGAGAACGACGGGGCTTCAGTAAATGACTTCCACAGCTCTTAAAGCCAACAGTGTCTTTATTTCCATTCAACACAAACTGTTGCCTTAAAGTTAGAAGAAAAATGGCATTGCAGATTTCCACCACCTAAATTCAGAAGATCTGGAAAAAGGATTAACTTTGTTGCCTAATGTTTGCCGGTTGGCTCAGAAAAGAATTACAGTCCTCCAGTCTTGCTGTCGGAGAGGCCCGACGGTCCAAAGATCCCTGGTGTCACAGTTTGACTGTGAACAGAATTCAGCACACTCGTTGAATGCTCTGCCATCACACATACGCACAAAAAACACCTTCAAAACATTCAAACAGCCTTAATGAATGGCTTGTTGCCACTCAGGTGTGCAAGCATTAATGTCTGCTTGGTTCACCTATATGTGCATTTGTCTTGTTCAGTGTTGATGTATGTTCTGTGCCTCAGTGTTATATACGTGTTTGTACAGTAGGTACACTTTTCTTTTGCTTATATGTGGATTGGTTTTGTCTATATGTTACTGTCAGTTTATCGATTCATTTTAGTTTCATTATGTTGTTTGACTTTTTTAAATTTTAGGCTGCCTTCAAACATCTGGCCGGGGACAGCAGATGGAAATTAGCATCTCTGTGTCAGGAGTCCTGTGTTCCTCTGTGTCCTCCGTTTTACCCCCGATCTCCTCTCCTCCTGTGTCCCCTCAGTCCCCTGTCTGCTTGTTCTGTGTCCTCTTCTCCTCTCCTCCTGTGTCCCCTCAGTCCCCTGTCTGCTTGTTCTGTGTCCTCCTCTCCTCTCCTCCTGTGTCCCCTCAGTCCCCTGTCTGCTTGTTCTGTGTCCTCCTCTCCTCTTCTCCTGTGTCCCCTCAGTCCCCTGTCTGCTTGTTCTGTGTCCTCCTCTCCTCACCTCCCGTGGCCACGCCCCTCACCAGTCCCAGCAGCTGCAGCCACTCACCCCTGATCACCACCTGCAGGTGTGCTGCATCTCCATGATCACCTCCCCAGACTATATGTACCCTGCCCCTGCACTCCTCTGGTGGTCGGTGCATTAGTTAGTACTCCTACTACTAGCAACAGCTAGACGACGGCGAGTTACTGCGAGTGCGAGTTGTGCACCGCAAGGACCGCCGTCACCCGTCCGTCCCGTTCCTCCTGCTCCCGTTCCTCCTGCTCCCGTTCCTCCTGCTCCTGTTCCTCCTGCAGAGCTACCTGTTGGAGTCACCAGTCGGTTGAGTTGTCCTCCCGACTGGGGAGCAAATTGACGTTGTAGGGACCGCCTTTTGTTTGTTGGTTTGTTTGTTTTTGTTTACTGGAATAAAGATTGTCTTTTGGAACTAAAACCCGAGTCTGTGAGCCTGCCCTGGTAAACACCATCACATAACACTCTGGCTCACTTCCAGTTTGACTGTTTATTGGTGTTCATTGTCCCCGCAAAATAAACAATAAAAAAACAAGTTTAAATGTTCTTAACTGGATTCACTGTTTTATCTATGATTAACCTTTTCCTTTCAACCGGCTGTGTTGAAAGAAAAAACTAAACTGGACCCCAGAAGAATAGGACGATATCCAACCTGGCTTTTGTGTCCAAATTCCAGGACAAATTTGTCCCCAAGTTATTTTAGAGACACATAGCTTGTGCGACTCCTTTTTTCCATGAACTGCATTCAACAGAAAGAGCTGTTCCTTAAGTCACACATGACATTATGACTCAATATTACTGGTAGTATTACTAATAGTGTTACTTGACCTCTACTATGCTTTTATAACGTTGACCATACTGTGTTATTGAATAGGTTAAACCAACCGGTGGGTATTTCCAGGTCTACCTTGGATCAGATCTCATTCTAATTCAATAATCGTAGACTTTCAGTCTCTGTAGATCAGTCCCTGTCAGACAGACCACCTCTGCCCCGTGGTATCCTAAAAGGTTCTGTTCTCCATCCTCTCTTGTTTTATTAATACATGCAGACAGATCCTACGCTGCTATATCAGCAACTCTTAAAACTTTCATGCCGATGATACACAGTTGTATTTCGCTTTTAAACCAGATGAGAGAAACCAATTGTAGATTGTAAATTACTGTTTGAATGTCATCAGGGATTGGATGGCTGACTACTGTCAGTTCTATGCAAATAAGACAGAACCTCGTGAAAATGTAAATCCTAAAATCAAACCGTATGAAGGATCATGAAGTAGTTGTGTTCAGCATAGCATTTAAAATGTAGGACTCCTCTTCGACCAGTCCGTGTCTTTTGATAATCATGTCAGCCAGCTTTGGCGCTCATGTTTCATCCAGTTAGGGAATATTACTAAATCAAGATCTTAACATGAGAGCATTTTAAAATTGTATTTTTTCTCTTCTCCACGCTGGCTTCCCGTTCAGTTTCACATCCAAAATACTGGTGCTAACATTTGGAGCCTTGCATGATCAAACACTGCAACACATTGCTGACCTCCTCCTTCCTTATAGAGCCCGTCAGCTCCTGAGGGCTACTGAACAAACATTACTTTAAATTGTGTTGTGACCTCTCGACTCCTGTGACACCTTTATGAAACAACCGAAACCTTTTTATTCACGGCCTGTCTAAGTTAGCTCCATTTTATTTACGTCTTCTTTTATTTTTAACTCCTGTCCTTATTTTTGTGTCGGCGTCTTCATTTGTTTGTAGCTATGGTTTTAACTTCTTGGCCCTATGCAGTTTGTAGGTATTTGTTGATGTAAAGCAGTTTGTGATTTTTTTTTATGTCAAAGGTGCTGTACAAATAAACTCTACTTCCTTACTACTCGGCTTTCTGTAGACTTCCATGACTCGCGGAAGCCTCTGAGTAACAGGCGCACTGACAGCCCACTTGGGGTTTGCCAAATGGAATTTTAAGGACCCTGAGAGGATGATGAAAAATATTCTTTGGTCTGATGAAACACATTTTTAATTTTCTGAGTAGAAACACTGGCCTGACCTGCGAATACCATCCCCACGGTGAAGCCTGGTGGTGGCAGCTATGAGGGAACTTCACTGCAGCAGGAAAAGGAAGACTGGTCAGAACTGAGGGAAGGATGAAAATGTGTTCAGTATTTTATTCTACTTTTCCAAACAGGCTTCAGTTCAAGAACAATTTCCAAACTCACAGGTAAAGCAAGGTGTACTTATACTGTTGTAATCTGTTTCAGACATACGTGCCTTTCTTAGGGTGTTCCAGTCAGGTTTTAAAGCACTGAATCTGCACTTTTAAACCTTTTTAATGATCTTTAGGCTCATTTAAACCATTATTGGACTGTTCCAGGGACATCTGTAAAACTGCAATCATGTTTATATTTAAAGCCAGAAGTACCTGAGAGACCTCTCATATAGATTTATGTTCCCTGCAACCATATGTATGACGGGAGGAGGGCCCCGACAGACGTCACTACTGCCAGCTACTCAGAGCTGGTGTACTGGTATAAATCCTTCTGTAAACCATCGTGAGACATGGATGAGTTTGTGAAAGACAACACATTCCCCTGAAGAGCCTGCAGTGCCATAACTGTCTGTAAAACAAACTATTAGACCGACTTTAAATTGTATTTTCTCTCATATATTTAGGAAGTGAAACTAAAACAAAAGTACAGAAAATAAACCAAAAACTTTTGCTTCTGACTTGAACACATAAAACCACCACGTTAAACATACAAATGAGATGAAATAAAGGACACTACTTTGGGTGTTTTGGGACAGTCAGTGTTGAGACTGGCTGGGAACAGATACTTTGGCTGTAGTCAGTGGTTTGTGCTTACTCAGCAAGATGGCAGATGAGATCAATGAAAAGTGAAAACTGCAACTGTGGCCGATTGTTCCCCTCCAGGCTGCAGCGACTCAGACTCACTGTACAGTTTTTCAATCGGCTTTTGGTTTTATTTATGTATTTGTTTTGGCACTGCAGTTCCTTTTCCACAGTCTCCATAAACGTTCATCTTTTACAGTTGCTACTGATAACTCAGTACATGTTGGTCTGTGATTTTACTGGTTTCTAAGCTAACGTCACAATGTTTTCAGAGAAGTCTCTCATAGTCTACACATACTCTACAAATATGTCTTTGAATTCCATCCAGCCTCATAATGTTGATGTGTACTTGATGGCACTTGATGGTACGACAATTGTCATATTTAGTGTTTATCGTCACTATGGTTACGAGTGGTCTTTGTAAAGATAAACTGCAGCCCACAGGCAAACATTTATTCTCAGTAAAAAACTGTAAATCCTTCCAAACACAGAATAATAATAATAAAGGTAATAATCCTGTGCTCCATTTTACTCAAGTTGATGGTAATTTGTGCTTGAAGTGGATTCCTGTTTGTCTCGAATTGACCTTCTGGAAGACAGTTACTTCCTGTTCAAGTGAACTTTGTAACTTTCACAAACACTGAAACAAATCCTGTTTACAGAGACACTGGATGATGATCTTTGTGTTTCTTCATGTTTAATATTTTTAGGCTTATCGATATCTGAAGGAACAGAAGTACACACTCAGGGCCTGATTGACTAAGATCTCAAATAAAGGAACTAAATTGTGTGTTCCTTCCAAAAGTTTGCACATTTATTTTGCACCTGTTTTGCGGGTGATTTACTGAGTAACTGCTTCATTGAAATCAGGTGCAAATCTCTGTATTTAAATGAGGGTTTGTGAGTTAAAGTGATTCCAGCAATGGAAAACAGAGCGACCGCAAAAGGAAAAGGAAATCTGATCCCATTGAAATTAAGAAATATTAAAATAACAAGAACAAAATGCTTTATAGGAGATCATCAGCAAGAAAGTCAATGTGGGAAAAACAAAAAAGATAAACAGATGAAATTAAGAGAAGATGGCATGATATTAGGCAGAATAAAAGTCTTAATAATAAAACGTGGTTAAATAAAAGAGGAGGACGGTGGATGAGATCCTCTAACAAACAGAGATCAGCAGGTCCAGATTTGTCTGTGATGAGCAGCTGACTTTATGAAGCTACCTGTGGATTCTGCAGGACTCATTCAGGACCTTGAACAGCTCCACTGAAGAACAGGACTGGGCTATCCCAGCAGTGATATGCTGGAATGAGCCAGAGGCAATAATAAAATCTCATCTCTGGACAAACGATATGTCTGAATAATTTCTCCCTCTGACATCAGAAATGTTTAACGGGTGTAAAACCTCGTTCTCTACGTAGTCTCTGGTTTCCTGCGTCTCCTTCACAATAAGAGCAGCCGTGTCTCCTTCACAATAAGAGCAGCCGTCTCTCCTGATGTTCATCTGATTAAAACCTTCAGTCGTACTAAAATACACAACAATCACTTCTCCTGTTTCTACTTCCAGGTTCAGTAAATATCGTTGCAGGTGATAAATTGTTCTATTTGCATGTTTCCTCTCAGTATTTTACTCCTTCAGGTAGAAACGTCCAATATTACATAAGATGGAGGAAAACACACAGAATGGACAACGTGTGTTAAACTGCACATTTAGAAGATGAAATCCTCGCTGCACGTCGTCAGTAGATCTGATGGACATTGTTTTGTGGGTGATGTGGAGTTTGAACCTGATTTTATACATGCAGACCTTCAGTAAATCAAACCCTTAGTATGTTATTGATCTCTTCAGGTATCATCTGACTTTACATTGCATCAAAGTTATCTCCACAGGATTTACAGAAATATCACTTCATTCATAAAAAGATCATCATAATCATATTCCTGCTCACTGGCTCATGAGATTGAGGTGCTTACACGTTAAACTGTTGACTGAGTGCTGTAACGCCTGAAACGTCTCTATGACGAGCTGTCAGTCAAACATTTGACGTCTGTCACCTGACTGCATTCAGCTGTCGATTTAAAGAAGCTGCAAATGAGTTCAAACACTTTAATTTCAGAACAGAAAGTTCAGCCAACGCAACACAAACTGTTCATTATCTGAATGCAATGAGACGATTAGATTATATAAACTGCAGGTGTGAACGCAATCAAGACACGAGAGCACTAAACAGCAGCTGCAGTACGTTTGACCACAGATGTGTGTGTGATGTTGTGTTTATCAACCACCAGCTGTGAACGTGACTCATCAGATGGGTCTGATTGGCTGAATAAAAAAATCTAAGAGTTATATTTCTGGAGAGTAGATGATTGTTTTTTTGTGTTGATCACTAAAACGAGTGCAGTTTGTTTCACTGGAGGCGATCTGGACGAAGTTAAACCTGGACTGATGACATATCGCTGAGATATGGGATGAAGAAAGAGGACATCAGCATAGATTTTATGTGCATATGTTACGTTGCAGGTTGTGACAATCATGGCCGGTCAGTATGGGAATGATGTGGTGGGAATGCAGCTCTCCACTGAAAGCTATTGATGCCTGGAAGTATCCTGCAGGAACAGATGACGGCCCAGCTGGAGATGATGCAACGCTTTCCCTCAGGTTGGATAAAGTTCTGTTTGTCATCTGATGTTTTAGAGGAAAAAGATTCCTGCTGGGGGCTGTTTTAATCTGTTTTAAGTTGAATTCATTTTTCTGGACAAGATCTTCACATAATTCTCATGTTTTACAGTCATAACAGTTCATTTATTTTTTTATATTTTTTTTATTTCACTTTATTAATCCCCGAGGTGAAATGTCTTCACTACAGCAGGGGGGCTCTCAGGGGGGAGCTGCTGCAGCAGGCTGCCACTAGGCGGCGCCAGGTAACCTGACCTGAGGTGCATGTTTTTGGATGATGGGAGGAAGCCGGAGAACCCGGAGAGAACCCACGCAAGCACAGGGAGAACATGCAAACTCTGCACAGAAAGGCCCAGGACCGGATTCGAACCCGGAACCTTTTTTGCTGTGAGGTGACAGTGCTAACCACTGCACCACCGTGCCGCCCAAAATTCATGATTCATGATTTCATTTGTGATAATAATCCATTCATTTGCCTTTAAACACCCACATGGTGCCTCATGAAAGTAGAATTTAAAATGTGGACTACTTTTCTCATGTTGTATTTCTTTATTTCTGAAGTTCCCTTCAGTTTGTGATTTGCAAACAAAAATAATGACAATAATATTTAATGATCTTCCTGTTACAGGCTGTATACAGTGTATAAAGTCGACTGTTGATGACCCACCAATAAATCAGGACACGGTTTTGTTTCCTGGAATACCACCATAAGACTCATCCCTTTGTTGATGAGACTCGTCCAGCCATGTTCCCGGCAGTGTTTATGATGGAGACACCGGGGAGGACCGCCAGGAGCAGGCGGTGATGGAGGAGCTCTCAGTGGAAGATGTTCTTGATAAGCACTCTGTATGAAACCGTTTTCAGGGTGTTAGTATCCATGTTGGGTTACAGAAGAAAGAAGGATTCATCAAAATAAGAACAAACAGACTCAGAGGCTTCTCGTTGAGTTGTTTTAGTGGAGTGACACTCCAGCACTCATCATCTCTGCAGTCCTGCATCTAGAAACCTTCAGTCTACCTGTGGAGCTGAGCAGTAAACAACAGTTTCTGCAGACATCCAAACAGCATGACTGTCTCTTGCCTGGCTGTCCCACACATTGCGTCAGAAGGTATTTCCATAAAGTTTCCTCTGTACTGTCACTGGGAGCCGCTCAGATCTCCGGCAGGTCGCATCCACAGGAAGCAGTTGCCTACAACAGGACGTACGCTCCATCCACACAGCACGTCAGTCACATTCTCACTTTTACTGAAACTTTATGAAACTGACAATCCAACATTCACACCAGCTCTACATCATCATCGGTCACTGCAGTTTCAAGAGGACCTTGGGTTGCTGTGTTTGCACTATTTAGATGAAGGAACTGACGAAAGTGCTAATTTTGTTGTTTGCTGTTGTGTTGATATCTTTAAATAGTTTGCACCATTTGAATGGAGAGGCTTTGTACCGGAGAACGAGCCGATACCGTTGAACATACATACGTTTTGATGGTCCTGTAGTTGGGCTGGTGTCATAAGTAATGGGCTGCAGCTGCCAACATGCTGACTGGGATACTGAAAGGTAAGACAATGGTTAAGATTGGCAGCTCCACAGACTAAGTAGAGAAATATGAGATTTTCCAGTAAAATATGAATAATAATATAAATATTGTGATTAATCAAGGAAACCATATCAATGAAATGCTACTACTGAGTGTAATACAACACGGATGACTCCAAATGTTGAAAAACTAAAGACTTCAGATTATTTATCATCCAGTACCGAGCATGAAGTCCAGCTGTCCAGTTCTACCAAGCTGTCTTGCAGCTGATCTATCACAGTCTCATCTATCAGCACTACGACATGTTATTGTTTCCCTCCGCACTATTTCTTTTCTAATCGAGTCTGGCTCCGTTTTATCAGAAATCCTGTTCTCTCACTGTTGAGCACGAGTTCGTCTCTCCTCCAACCAGAGACGAGCGCTGCAGGTGTTGATGCTGGAACCTTCCTGATCAGGCGAAGATGCCTCTTCATTGTGAGCTCTCAGTAGAAGGCAGAGTCATTAGTTTGGAATTCAGATAATGATGCATCTCTCTCTTCATCTTTGTCTCCTTGTCTCTGTGTCTGTGTTATTACATCAGTCAGATTCTCTAAAGCTGCAGCACTCACATCACAAAATAACAGCAGAAAGTGCAGCGTCGAGGAAGCAGTAACTAGTTCATGGTCTCCTCTCATGAGCAGGAAACAGCGAGGCATGATGGAAGTTAATGAGCTGTCGCGCTGTGTTCTCTGCAGCGCTGCAGGACAGGGCTTAATGGAGAACCGCACTTCTTTCTATCCATCAGTCCTCCGAATACTCTGCCGCTCCTTCCATGTGCCTTTCAATTTCAGACTCCCATCCTCCCCCTCTCATCCCTTGCCACCTCCCTCCTCGTCCCCCATGTTAAGCGCTCAAACTTCCCCGCTCCCTCCTCCTTGACCTTCTCCCTCCACCCTCAGCATCAATTTATCTTGTCTGGTGAGAGTTTGCAAAGTGGATTTCAATAGCGAGCAGCTGGGGATCTGTGTCGAGGCTCACCTCTCTTAGTGCTGTCACAGAGCACCACTTTTCACTTCCCAAGGATAAAGGGGAAATTGGTTTCTGCAGATGGAGTGCCAAACCTAGCTGGCAAACGCACCAACAGCCGGCGTGCTGCAGGGACTTCCCTCTGTCAGACGGGGAAAATCAGCAGGACAAGTTTGGTCCAGTAAAGATGGAATTATCATTATTTATTTCACATCTTCCAACTTTGTTCTGTCGTCCTTTCAAGAAATGGTGAAGTCTTCACAGCCCTTTTTTTATTGGTGAGTCTGATGTGAAGACTCTCTCTGCAACACTTCCCCACAGTTTGTTTTGGTGAAGCCGTCAGCTGTCAGGATCCCTGTCTGACCCTGTGTTCTGACCTTTGTTTCCCCAGACCTCCTCTCCTCATGTGTCCTGTCATTCCTTTGTGTATTTGTTGTTGTTTGCCATGTGCTTTGTGTCCTTCTGTGTTGTTCCTGCTCCCATTCCCATTTTGTACTGACGACTTGTCGTTGACTACCACACACTTCATCCTGCCTGGCTACCCGGTGTCCCAGTTATCCAGTCTGCTGCTCCTGTGTCAGACCTCGGGAGACCACACAGTGAACCTGCTCCTCGTCCTCGTTAGGACTCCTGGTGCCTGCCTGCCCGCCTGCCGTGTCTACGGCCCCACCTGATCCCACCCGGACCGGAGATGAGTGCGTGGTCACACCAGCTGGCCCCGCCCCCCGGTGAGAGTTCGGTGGAGTTTCCCTCCCGACTCGGGAAGAGGAGAAATAGACATTAGGCTCCTGGCCACCTTTAAAAATAAAGACTTTTCTGTACGTTTATTCGAGTCTGTGTCTGCATTTGGGTCCATTCCAGCCACACCTCATAAAAGTCAAACATGTTGCTGGTGCTGATGAACACAGTGTAGCTTTTCACGTCAAACCGCAGTTTAAAGGAGAATGTTTCAGCCTCCACCCTCCAGACAGGAGTGGATTTCTAGTAGATAGTGATGAGAATATGGACACCTGTAGCCTTATATGAAATGAGTTTGTGCTAATGGGAGTGAGAGTGGGAGGTAGGTCCAAACTGAAATACAGGTCATAGGACCGAAGAGAAATTAGGTCAACCAACCAACTTGAATAAAATGGTGGAAGAGATAAAAGGTTCGAAGACCAAACTAAAATTAAATCTGCCGTGACAAAACGGATAGATTGCCAAACTGAAAATACGATAGAAGAATGGGGCGTATGGCCCGCGGGCTTCATTATGATCTTTATATTTTGTCCGGTCTTCGCTAACCTTTTGTTATGTTGTACATTCAACCCTTGGAGGTTGACAGACAGGAGGGAGGTGATGGGACCTGAACTCCAGCAGGAGTTACAGGATATGATTTGAAACCCGCTGGCAACCATCAACAGAACCTCCTCATCCAGAACAGACCCGTTCAGGCCAATGTTGGATCGTGCGATGAAGAACGTGGCTCTGCAGGTGAAAGCTTTATGGTAGAGGTAAAAAATGCTTTTGCCACACATGATCATAGATCACCGATCAGGGTCGTCTTCGGGGAGTCAATAACGTCACGATAGAAGCGCGACATCGATGAGAAACTGCCCGATGGATACATCTCTATAAACCAGGGATCAATGTTTTCCTGGTGTTATCCGTTTCACACTCAGGCAGGATGAGGATGACTAAGTTAATGTCTTTGCCTTGGAGAATTTTTTTCCTTCAGGGGAGGAGATATTTGCTGCTTGAGAGGAGCAGAAGGAGTGCGAGCTGGCCTTCAGAGCGGCCGCCGGGACGGCTGCGACATCACTGCTTGGTGGCCGGTGATGGTGGCGGCCACCTCCTGCAGCATTTCGATGCGGTGATCAAAGTTCTTCTGGAGAGGATCGTAGACAAACTCAGACATGATGTTGAACGATAACAGGATGAGTCGGACGATGTCAGCAGTACGCACCGCCATGAGATCTGACTTAGAGGAAGGAGAACATATTTAAAGTTTGACAGGTATGGTATGATTGGCTAGCTGAGACCATGGCCAAATCTAATTGGTTTACAGGAAACACCCACAGTCAGCTGATAGAAGCGCTGAGACAGAGAGTTCAGAATGAACGTAGGATACTCTTCCTGATTGAACTTATGCTGAGCTCGTCAACACAAAATCATGCATGTTACCACATCCAGTCTGTAGATCAGCACATACTAACATCTGTAAGAACCTCTTCAGTTTGTTTGACCCTCAGAGGCATAAAACTAAAATTATTAAAACGCACAAAGCAAGAAATAGGTACATGAAATATTCTTGTCAGATTTATTGTTGAATATGCAGTCGGTTCTTTTTCTCAATTTGAATTACCAGTAAATTCAAACAGAGAACTCCTGCCTCCAGAGGGAGTGCCAGTTCAGCGGGTGGTTCTCCGGTGTGGAACATTACACACTCCAGTACACTCTGCTACATTAGTGTGGCCATTTTCAGCCCAGATCACCGACAGGTTTGTGTCTTGGGTGCATTCACATTTGTACCTCCAGCGGTTCACTTGTGGTCGGATCAGGACGCATGTTAATGCAGGTGTGAACAGCTCCTGACACACTTCACATGATGCAACGCTGTGCAACATGCTGCGTGTTGGCGCACTTAAATATATCACAATCTGTGCATGTTGGGAGACAAAAGTCCACAGAGTAGAGCAGCTCTGTTTTCCTTTCCAATAAAACCATAAATCCTAACTTTTCAACCAAACTAATTGGGTAGAAGCAAATGTCAGATTTTCATTTTTAGGCCAAGTTTATCTTCCAAAGGGAATTATGTGGTAGATTTAAAATGTTAGAGAGACATCAGAGCCACCGGCAAATTACCAGCTTCTCACCTCGGAGGTACGCTGGCTGCAACAGTGACAGTTGTTCACATTAAGGAACCGTTCATAAGAAGGAGTATCTGAATGTAATAAGAATGTAATGGTTGAACAGATACAGTAATGCTGCTGGTACTGAAAAATGAACTCAGAAACAGACCAGTGTTAATGCTACAGTGTGATTCTTCTACAACCAACAATTCATCTCTGAACAGAAACTGTCCTCTTGAAAGAAAAGCTAATTGGAAAAGTGTGATGTAATTCCAGGTAAAGGTTATCTTCTTTTTTCAAATGAAACCCAGGAGGCATGTGTGTGTGTGTGTGTGTGTGTGTGTGTGTGTGTGTGTGTGTGTGTGTGTGTGTGTGTGTGTGTGTGTGTGTGTGTGTGTGTGTGTGTGTGTGTGTGTGTGTGTGTGTACGGTTGTGTGTGTGTGTGTGTGGGGTGGGGGGTCGTTGCCTTCGGGTTCAGTTCTTTCTTTCAGGCTCGTCAAGTTGTGAATTAATCAGAGTTTACAAAGGCTGTGTTGGACCATCTCTGTATCTCTCCCTCTCTCTCACTTCCTGCTTTCACACACACTCCTTTTACACACATTCAACTCAGGCTGCCGGAGTCGCAAACACAAAATGGACAGTCATAAAATGGCGGTGGGACTGTCAGTGGTTTTAATGAGCTGTAGTGTCACAGAGATCCGGGAGACTCTCGCTGTCCCCTCTGGGAAAAGAGAGTTTGTCCTTTAGTTTAACTCGAAACTTTTTAATGAATAAAGAGCTGGAACTTTATTCTCAGGTAGTCGATCGGGACTTCCTCTGAGTCATAAAAACAGTTTAACCCAAATCTCAGCACCAATATCCAACAGAAATGTATCAATATACTGTATATTACAATAATTCAAAAGATTTGGAGCAGAACAAATTAACATGTCACTTTCACTTTGTTCTCTTTCGTTGGAAGGAAACTTGCTCGACTACAAATCACCTTCAACAACTCAGAACCAATCAAATCCCTCCATGGCACCGACGCATGTGCATATACGACTTGAATATGTACAATAACAACAACAACAAAAGTTTCACACCTTGAGGAAAAGCTAAGAAAAAGCAGGCAGCAGAAGGAAAGGTCCCACACCTCGACTCCATCAACGCTAAAGGCCTGAACTATTCTGGGACTGGAACTGTTATTCAGCAGAGCTGCAGCCTGATGAGACATCGGCAGACACACTTCAATCACTGCGCAGCTACTCTCTAATCCTAATCCTCGCCCTGGTGTGATACACAGACACATTTCCCAAAATACTTCTGATCATCAGTGGCTTTGAGCAGACATCTCAAACTGAATCTGGTGCAGCAGCGACCTTGAAGCACTGGGGTCATGCAAAAGAAATAGTGAATATCAAATGCTCACTTTTATTTTTTCCCCTTTTCATTGCTGGGATGTATGAAGTCCACATGGCTTCAGGAGGCTTTAAGCAAGTCTTTTATATCTAACTCAAGGTGAAGATAGATGTATCTCGATGTGATGCAGTGATTTACTTATTTCTGTAAGTCAGAAATACAATATGTAAATACAATCATAATGCAATGATTTACTCATCATGTAAAGCCATGTTTAATTAATAATAGACCAAAAACAACATATCAGATGTTGAAACTGAGAAAAGTTATTGTTTTCATTTGAAAATATCCTCTCATTTACGTTATACTCTGTAAACGTTTGGGAACTGAGGAGACCAGTTTCTGGAGTTTTGAAAGTGAAATGTGGTCCCATTCTTGCCTGATAGAGGATTTCAGCTGCTCAACAGTTCAGGGTTTCCTTTGTTGTATTGTTCATGTCCTGATGCTCCAGATGTTTTCAATGATTGACAGGTCTGGACTGCAGGAGGCCAGTTTATCAGCGGACTCTTCTACTGGAGAACCATGCTGTTGGAATACGTGCAGAATGTGGTTGGACGTTGTTCTGCTGAAATAAACATTCATGTTCAGTGAAAATCAACTCCTAAAACCCTGCAAAGGAAACATAGCTTTGATGGCTGACATAAATCATTTTATTCCCTCATTTGTATTTGTTTTACTTGAAAAGTTGAATATTATTGATAGCAATTTGGAAATAAATGAATTTAGAAATTGTGCTATGGAAATAAACTTCTGTCCTTAAAGTTTAGTTCACTCATTTATACTAATATTTGATGTCTTGTATTCTATAAAACATGTACTTGTGAACTTCATCTTACCAGAAGAAACACTAGTTTAAAGTGTGAAAATAAAGTGTGAAAAAACTGTGACTCTCCTTAAACAAAGGATTTTCAATTAAATGCAAATTAAGGTCAGCTCTGTAAAAAAAAAAAATATTTGTGGGCAACCATCCAGTTTTATAAACACCAATTATTGATTTAAACTGACAATCTGAAGGGAGTTAAAGCTCTTTATTGTTGTGTGCAGCTGGAGACACAAAGACATTCCTGTTCCTCTCACTTGTGTCAGTTGTTCTTCTCCCACCTGAAGCCATCAGGGGAAATAGAGTCCTCCACTCTGAGATCCAAACAATCACTTCAATAGATAATGAACTTTCTCCAGAGGGGAACCTGCAGGGTGCCGGTGGAGCACTTAGTGATACTGGGAGGGAACCTTTCAGTCTGACCTGCAGGGGGCGACTGTCCTGCATGCAGAGCAAAGCAACACCTTTCAAAATCTACAGTGCTGCTGGTACTGAAAAATGAACTCAGAAACAGACCAGTGTTAATGCTACAATGTGATTCTTCTACAACCAACAATTCATCTCTGAACAGAAACGGTCCTCTTGAAAGAAAAGCTAATTGGAAAAGTGTGATGTAATTCCAGGTAAAGGTTATCTTCTTTTTTCAAATGAAACCCAGGAGGCATGTGTGTGTGTGTGTGTGTGTGTGTGTGTGTGTGTGTGTGTGTGTGTGTGTGTGTGTGTGTGTGTGTGTGTGTGTGTGTGTGTGTGTGTGTGTGTGAAAAAGCTCAATATAAGTGCAGAGCATGAATCTTCTAATTTAATGATGACATTATTATGTTCTATTATTGTGGTGGGGGGCGTGGTTTGGCTCAGCTGCAGGAGGGACTGATTGGGGGAGTGGTTCAGGGAACGGTTCCTGGAAGAGGCTTCGTTAGCGCCAGCTGAATCACATCCCTGATTGTCCCTCCCGAACACACATAAAAACCCAAGCATATATATAAATATAATATATTTTATATAATATATATATATATTTAGACCAGCTGCAGACACTCTGGAACAATGTGTAAAACAGAAGTCCTTCAGATAATCTCCTCCTTCAAACCTCTGAGCTGCAGCGTGTTGTCAGTTTGTAAAGAGAGAAGCAGCAGCAGACTGACATCATCCAGACTTTAACCAGGAGGAACCTGACAGACTGGTCTGGAGGTTCAGGCTCTGATCTCTGAAGTTATGGTGTTACGTTTGTTAGTCTTCTCCTCTATGATCACACATGTGTTTACAGGTAGTTTTGAAGTCTAAAGAAGAAACATTGACTCATTTGATAAATGGACTCAGAATAATATCAGTAAAAATGCTTCAACTTTATTTCAGCTTTTGTACCTCAGCTGAGTCCAGTGTTTGACAGGATGAAGAATAAATGTTCCTTTGTTATAAACGTATTAGACGTGCACACACAGCAGTTTCATCTCTGAATATGAGTCCATGTTATCATCAGAGTACGACACTGCAGATACACAATAAAGGCTTCGAAGCCCACATGTTGGCATCCAAATATTTTGCTTATTCATAAAAACATTTGTTCCTGTGGTGTTGAGATTAAGAAGTTTCTGGCCGGCTGCGAGGATTAAAAGGATTATGTGGGATTCACAATAGCATGATGGCATCACAATAACCTCGCTGTTATGCATGAGTTTTGAAGAGGATCTTTCTGATTCAAGGACATTGTCTTGGTTTTGAATTTGCTGCTTCTGAAATTCTCATGCATTAGTTGTCAGAAGAAAGTGTTGTCCTCTTTGTGTCTACAGGCAGGGACACACGTTGATGGTTCAGACAAACATAAAGGTACATTTTAGGAAATCAAATGGCTTGATCGCGGTTGTTTCCCTCCAACAACCAGGCGAGGTGCAGGTTTACATCCATCCGTCTGTCCAGAGTCATGTTATATAGTATGTGTAGTGAAGACCGATAAATCTGATTCTGATGGAACACAAAGCCATCGCCATGAGCAGACGATGCTTCACATCTGGATGTTGCTGCAAATAATCTACAGATTATAAAAGGTGGATGTTTAAAACTGACAAACAGAAGATATCTACAATCAGCACAGTTTAGATCAGAGTCACATTCAGGATGTGACCAACTTCAACAACCAAAACATGATCAGCTCATCGTTGGGACGAAGTGAATGTTCGTGCCAAATCTGAAATAAATTCCATCAAGCAGTTCCTGAGATATTTACTACACGAGAACAGGTCGGTCGGACAGACGGACGTTTGACTCTCACAGACATATAATCATTTATTTGCTGCATTTAGAGACAGAAAAATGAGAGTTTATGATGTATTTAATAATCAGCACAGCTTCTTCTGAGTTTATAGAAACAATACAGTCCTGATGGCTGTTTGGATTTAGAAATGTCAAAGGCTGTTTGATAATGGCTACAGAATTTGTACAGAGCTCCATTTTAATAACTTGGTCAACAGAGACATGGTCCCAGTCTCTTATGCCTGTCCAAATCATTTTCATGCTTCCACCCACCGCTCGCCTCGCCGCCGCACACAGCATCTCTGCAGACATCCGCGCTGGCCTTTGATATGAGGCAATATCCATCAGACACAAATAATATCTCTACTCCTAACTGTTTTCACTTAATTCAGTTTTTCAGGGACAAGTGTGGGAAAGCAGAGGAGTGATGCAAACAGGAGCAACGTGGAGGCAGAGTGTTTGTCATGAAGTGCCCTCACGAGTCTCCAAGGACAGAGAGACGGGCGTGATGGGCCCAACACACTCCGGCAGGGAGGACGGCTGATTCACAAACAGCTCACACCAATGATTTATTGTCAGGGTCATATCTTCCCTGAATATGTGTAGAGGATTAGATCACGAAGACCTGGGAGATATGATAATTGAAAGGATCCATATTTAAATGGCAAATAAAACACCAGAAGTGTGTCAAATATGGGACCTTTAATTCTCCTTTTTCAGTATGCATTTATATATATATATATATATATACTGAAACTGTGTATGTAGCACAGAGACCTCTTTTATACAGTAATCAAGTGATAAATGGCCACCTGCATTTATACAATGTGTTATCTTTAACCACAATATATTTTGGTGCTAAAAGTAAAGTAGGAATGCTCCCAAAAATAATGTTAATAATGGTTCTTTTTTTTTTATCAATTAACTTCAAACAAATAGCTATAAATGGGGAAAAAAAAATAATCCATTGAATATGTAGTGCAAGTTCTCATCTGGCTGCCAATGGAAGGAAAATGAAAAGAGCTGGAAGACCGTCCTTTGCTGCTTCCCAAGCTTTTGATTGGGTAGACTTAACCCAAGCTCCAAAATAAGGAAGTAGCCTGCAGTCTATTCACTAACGTGTTTTTCTGTGTGCTCTGTGTTCAGATTTTCAGCCCTCAGCTGACTGTATGATCCCATTCTCCATGCGATGGCAGTATGATATGATATACCCTGAGAAATGACATTGTAACACATAACTGGCTCCTACATATGTGATCAGGTATTTCCGTGTGTGATTCATTGTCCTGAAAAATGACAAACAAAGCTTCAACTTTTTCACTGCTGCTTTGGTTTAAGCACAAACATCAGCCTTTAAAAACAACCTGGCTTTTATTTTTTTATGTTTTCATTCGATGGCACATCAGCAAAGGCCTCTGTGGTCTATAACTGAGTCTGAAGAAAGGCAGTGTGGTCTATGTAACAGTTTGAACATCACAGGGGGATTACAGGCAGACGGTTTGACTGCATCTCAACTTCAGACAGGTTTTATTTCTATTTTTCCGATTGTTTAAATCATCAACACTACGGTCAGTTTTCAGCTGCAGTCAAGAGGTTTGTCTGTACGAGTGCTGCTATTCAACACGGAGGGAGGCCTCACAGAGCCGGCAACAAAAACATCTGCAAACCTGCATGTCTGGAGATGAATATTGTCAGCATGATAAGAAGGGAATTACTGCCAGCTGACTGAAGAGTTTCTAACTTGAGTTTTCTTGTATTAAAAATAACATCAGAGTTTTTAAAGCTCTCCACCTGTCTGTTGTTTCTGTATTGATTGATACAGGAATGATGACGGAGGCATATGAAGGTATGAAGGCTGAAACATTGTGATCGAACTAATCCTCGACATGTCCTCGTCACTGCAGTTCCCATGCTCATGTTTTACTGCCCCGAGACTCATATTTCTATTTCCATAATGTCTGTGCAGTATATTAATACAAATAAATCATGTTCAGAGATAACTAGGTCTCTCAAGGCTTCCTCACCAACTCTCAAAACCAATTCATGGTCAGAAATGTTTTCTCATGACAATGTAAGACATTTCATAACTTGTTACTCCATGAATAAATACAGAGGTGGAGCATTTTGGCATTTTGTAAACGTCAGAATAAGAAAATGACTTGCCAAACTTCAATCAGTAACAGCTCCACAAATCTGAGGCTGAACTCAACAACCTCGGGCACCATGGATCAGAGACAGAGAGAGTTGGAAATAAAAGAAGTCTTTGTGTCCTCCAAACCGCTCTGAACTAGCAAGATGGTGATGGACAGAATCTGAACTGAAGGATTCATAACGTTCACAAACCAACGATGACATCACTGCTGGTTGGTGACCTCACTGATGGTTGGTGACCTCACTGATGGTGACATCACTGATGGTTGATGACCTCACTAATGGTTGCTGCTTGCGTAGGACACGAACATTTTCATTACATCTGTGTTTCCTCCCTGAGGTCGACAGCCCATTCTTTGAATATGAAACTATACCCGCTGGACTAACCTGCAGAGCGTCCCTGGTAAAAGGAAATGTTGTAAACATATTCTGTTGTATCTTTGCAGCTGCTCAGTGAACGCAGCCAGCTGGCCTGCCTTCCAGCGTGTTCCACATCGTCATCCCAACTCTCCATGTTCAGAGTGTCGGCTGCTGTTGTTTCCTGTGACGGCGGTTCTCAAAAAGGAGAACACAGATAGTGGAAGGGGAAGAGAAGGCCGACTGAAATAGTTGGCCAATGGCAGGCTTTCATGTCATCTGTAATCCGGTGAGTCAGACTGCTGTTGCAGAAGGGAATAATGTTCCTCTCCGTCTGCTGGTCTGAGCAGTGAAACTCTACCTCCCCTCTCACACACCTTCATGTTTCCTGACACTCCGGTAGTAAGATGACAATGTGCTCATTGTAATTCTTTGATAGCTGACAGCTGAGCAGAATCCAGCTCAGACACCGACAGAGCAGACGTCTGTGTGTTTGTTGCAAGAGGTCGTCTTCACAAATCAACTGGAGGACAGAAGTTTAGACAGCTCCGATGTGAGAGGACTTAGCACAACATGCATGTTTTGTGGCACACAGCCAGACCAATCAGGACTTTTCCATGCGGCTCCTTCTGTCTTTATGACAGCCGTCGCCACCTGTCGGTTCTGATTGTGCGAGCGGCTGATGTGCAGGCCTCAGCTGTTGGACCCCCTTCACATCTCATCCTGTCCATTAAAGCCTCCTGTCCTCACCTGATGCCCCGCTGGAAGACGCTGAAGGGCCGATCGCAATTACTCCTCAGTCTGCCAGACCTGTCAGAGCCACAACTCCTCACCGAGTCATCGCATCCTGCACGCACACAACAGAACTCACACATGTACATGTACACACGTAAACACAGAACCATGTTTGCCTGGCGACCAGAGTGTTGGGCAGTGACAGGTTATGAGATGATGTTTGTTTCCATGGAGACTCAAAAGCGAGGGAACCCAGGTGAGAGTGTGATGTCGGCCGGTCAGTCTTTAAGTCTTGTAATCATTTTCTTGTGCAGTAGTTTCAATAAAACAGCTTCATTTATTGCAGGATAAAATATTATACATAAAATATTATATATTCTCCCATAGTTCTTGAAACAAACACTTTACTCTACGAATGGAGTGAGGAAACCGATGGGGTCGAAGACTGGCTGATATCTGTAGCACACTTCTCTTTGTGTTTTCTTTGTCCTTTACAATGTCCAGTAACGATCACAGACTGACTGCTGATGTCTGCGATGGCACAAAGCACACGAAACACCCTCGACTCCTGCAGAATCTTGCCATGTGTTTTGGACCGAGGAACACGTAGCATCTTCCCAGTTTTCTCAGTTTCTCCTTGCGAACAGCCACAGAACTGTCTGGACAGTGTTCGGGTTCATGGTCGGCACCGTCACAACACAGGTCTGACCAACATTACTTGCTGTGTGCAAAGCTGTTGCTGAAGGCACATTCCATCTTTTAGGTTTGTTTTCACAGACGGGGTCTGGCTTACCAAATGATCTGTTATCTGGTGGAAAGTGTTACCTGGTCTGATAAGATGAAGAGCTCTCTGGACGAGCTCAAGCACTTTCCATTCTCCACTGGAGTCTGACTTGCAGGTGTAGGCTAGTGCAATATCTTCAGGTATGATCTGTAGCAGTACCGGGCAGAGCAGGCCGCCATGTGTCGCTGTGAACCCCGAAGGAGTCTAGACTTCAGATCTGTATTTCACCTTCATCGTACAGGTGGCTGAGAGCTACGACATCTGATGATCTTTTCACAGGAGCCAAGTTTAGCAGTTTGGACACATGTGCACTTATTACAAAGTCCTTTCTTCCAAAGCGGCTCTGAAGCAGTTGTACCGCGGCATCATAACTAGCATCCGTCATAGTTAGTCCTGCTACAGATAGGATCTCAGATAGGTGAACTTTTCCCTTTTACAGTGTTGTTGTCGTGGACAGCTGTTTCATATTGCGACCAGAATTCTTGCCACTGGCTTATTTCTCCGCTGTGTTTTTCTATCACCAACAGTTTGACAGTCTGCTTATTTAGGGATCCGACTGAACTTGAATCTGCATCGCTCACCCTCATACTCCCAGATTCCTCTGCCCTCTGGATGCATCTTTTGGCGGGTTTTCCATGTGTTCCTGAGTTCATCCGTCTCGTGTTCAATGCTTTTGTCTAAGTCCAATAAACTTTCTTCTCTCGTCGACAACAGTGATAACATCTCACGGAGTCTCCCAGTCTGACACATCTTTGCTCACCTCTTCTTCAATGTGAGTTAACAGCTTTGTTGTCGAGGTTCGTATTGTTTTACTTCTTTTTCATCCATTCAAATTGTGCGGCCATCTCTCCATCTAGCATTAGCCAGCGTAACCTTTTAACTTCATCAAAGTTTAAAGTCTCTCAGTCTTGACTTGGCAGGTTTCGGCACCAACATGTTGTGAAGTGGATCTTCTGGTGAGGACCAAGACACGTCTCTTTGAACGGAACACTTCACTGTCTGAACTACAGTATTAAACATGGAACAGAACAGAATGCGCTCTTGCACCCGACATCAAGTATTCTTCGTTTTGTCATCATTTTGTTAGCGTCAAGAAGCCACGTACATGCTACTTCCGGGCACTTCAAACTAAAAGCATTTCCTGTTTTATGCTTTTTACAGTTAAAGTAAATCATGTCAATTAAGCTTCTCATTTACAGCTTAACAATATAAACAGTGTTACACAAGCAACATGAACCATATTAATTATGTTATGCAATCAAACAATTCACAACAGTTTCTAAGTTGTTACACTGAGTTTCCATGCAGCATTAATTGTTGCTGCATATAATCACACTGTAAATAATTGTTATATATAAATTTGTTCCAAATATGTTGTTAGCTTATTGTCAGTCTGACCTGAAACCTTTATAGTGAGATGAAGTTTGAACTCCATGAATGTCAAACAATTCACTATTTTAAGTGCTTAATGTTAACACTGTGAAAGAGTTCATATTCAAACAACTCAAGGTTAAAGTCACATTTACTCTTCATGGGAGTCGAGTTTGAACTCCCAAAGATTTCAGGTTCAACTCCTGAAAAGTGTTAAAAATCAACTCCAAGAAAAGAGTTCCTTTCCCTCTATTGAGAGTGAATTCGATGGTCTCACATGTACAAAGCAAAAAGACTTGATTTGAAGTCTCAGAGAGTTTATTCCAAACATGTGAATTTGCTGTGTAGGAAGGAATAATACTTTGTTCCTGTTTGGGTTGACCCTCATAAGGTTTGATATGTCTACGTTTGAAGCCCACTGCTGTATTGTAAACATGATATACATCACTTCCTGTGTGTGAGGCGGTTGTTGCTAAGCGCCACTCATCACGAGAGCAGAGTTACCTAAAGGGACTGTAAGAGCTCCCAACCTGTGTGTCTGTCTGGAACAAGCAGACCATTCAAATGTTGATATTTTCTGTGCTGCGTGTCATATGAAGGCGTGCAATTTGTCAAACACTGCTGGCTGACATTGTGAGAGCGCAGCCATTACCATGTGACGGCTGACAGCTGTGACGGCAAGCCGTTGATTATTCTGAACGCCGGTAGAAAGTAGCTGAGCCCGAGCGGCCTCGTCATTCCTTCATTAGTTGTTCCCTGCGTTCACCACAATAGAATAAATATGATCGTCCTGTGGGGTGCGACTAATTAGCTGGTGTTGCTGCCAGCGGTTCTTTATGCTTTTTAGCATTACAAGGTTGTTAATTAGAGGCAGAGCAGCATTTTGAAAAACACAAATGTCACTGGTTGAAAATCCCAGTCCAGCTGGGAGATGTGGGCAGAAACACAGAACATTTCCTCTGCAGGTGTTCAAGCCCACCTGTCTGGTTTATAAAGCAGGTTTGTGCCTATTCGTGAGGACATCCAGGTCATAATCTCTGGATTATTTCAGATATTAGAAATCTTTTAGAAACGTTGGCTGATACCGCCGTACATTCTGCAGTTATTTCACAAAACCAGTGGCTTTTAAACCGGATCTGGAGCATCATGTTGGGCTGGAAGATTACTGGAAATATCTGAATGAAATGAAAAGGCAGTTTATTAATTTGTTTTCATGTTGATTTAAATATATTTAAATATATTTGCTGTTGATCTAACACAGATCTTAAATCTATTTAAATCAAAGGTGCAGAAAATATGTTATTTACATTGAATTGGAGTTTTAAAGATCCGGTTTTCTGTCTATGCAAGTCTTAAAAAACATTTGGAAAGAAGGGAAAAGTGGTTCATGTATGCTGGAGGAGACTTTGCTTTTTAGTTTTTTTATAAAATGGTTTGAAAAGTGGGTGTCTGAGAGTAGTGTATTAAGATCCTTTAATATACTGGTAACGTACTCTATATTACAACAAGGTCGGTGTGATTTGGACCAACAGTTGTTAACGTGATGAAGATGTGGAGGAAGATGACATCAGTAGAAATAAAGCCAGTCATTTTTCACCAGAGACAAACCAGTGGAATACTTTACATTCCAGATTTCATAAAGCATGATGAGCAAATTTCTAAAGAGATCTCATGTATGTAGTAATTACCGAGTTATTTTACCTCCATGTGAACCCACATTGTAAAATACCTGCAGCCATTTACTGTGAAATGTTTGACTGCAGGTCAACTCTGTGATTCTGGTCTTTCATTGGACATTTATAAATACATGCTTTAGAAATATCATGTGTATATTATCTGTATGGAAAACAGATGAAAGGCTTCCTACATCAGAGAGGGTCTTTCAGCAGACGGGGAGCATTGCATTATGGGAAGTGTGTGCAGCTGACCCTTGTTAGAGACTAAAAGTTGGGATTTCTCAGCCTCTGCTGATTTGAACTGTTCTGAAAAATCAATCCAAATCAGTGAAATGAAAACCCCCTGAGTAGTATAATAAGATACTTTATATTAAAGTGAGGATGTGCCCTTTAAAAATCTTTTAACTTAGCTTGATGAAGAGGAATCAGCTGTTAATTACACCGTCGATGTAAACTTGTGAAGATGGTCTGTGAGTTGGTGTGAAGTGTTGAGTTATTGAACACGGGAGGATGAATCGTGTGTCACAGGTTTATTTATGTCTTGTGTTACATTTATAAATCAGTCGGTTGTATAAACCTGCAGGATGTCGGTGTCATATTGTAAGAACAGTGAAGAATAACAAGTTGATCTTAATTTGAATAATGTTCCATTAAGTCTGATTTTCAGCTTCACTTCATTAATTAATTGAGGTTCAAACCTGTGACTCAGGTGTTAATCATTTAATTACAAACTGAACGGCTGAAATCCATAGTCTTATTGTGTGTGCATGTTTGTGAAGTTACACCTGTAAATGAGCCTGCCAAAGTGCACTGAACAACTAACAACACCATTTTCATATTAACAGCTTGACTTCAGAAGAAAGTAATGAAGTTGGATTGTTTTCTTGTTTTTTGTGGTTTTTCATGTGATAATGAAAAAAATTTCATTTAATCTAATTTTATTTGTAAAGCAAACATTAGAACAAACAACAGAAGTAACGGGAGATGGTTAGCTTGGCTCATCTCTGGTGCACATCAATGGCTCTGAAGGAGTTCCTGCATGTGGTGCAAGCTTTTCAAACCACATGAAAAACATGAAAAACATGTTCACAAAAAGTTTGGACGCTGTGTAAAATGTAAATAAAAACAGAATGCAATGATTCACAAATCATGCAAAACCATATTTAATGGAAAATAGAACAAAGACAACACGTTTTATGAAAAAATAAATGTTAATTGTGAATCTGATGTCACCAACACGTCTCTATAAAGTTGTTCCAGGATCATGTTCACCACTGAGCTGCATCAACTCTTCTTTTAACAACACTCTGGAAACCTTTGGGAACCGAGGAGACCAGTTTCTGGAGTTTTGAAAGTGAAATGTGGTCCCATTCTGGCCTGATAGAGGATTTCAGCTGCTCAACAGTTCAGGGTCTCCTTTGTTATATTGTGCATGTCCTGATGCTCCAGATGTTTTCAATGATTGACAGGTCTGGACTGCAGGAGGCCAGTTTATCAGCGGACTCTTCTACTAGAGAACCATGCTGTTGGAATACGTGCAGAATGTGGTTGGACGTTGTTCTGCTGAAATAAACAAGACCTTCCCTGAAAGAGACGTTGTCTGGATGGCAGCATATGTTGCTCCAAAACCTGAATATATCATTCAGCATTAATGCTTCCTTCCAGATGTTCAAGCTACCCATGCCATGTGCACTAATGCATCCCTGTACCATCACAGATGCTGGCTTTAGAACTGAGCTGATAACAAGCTGGATGGTCCCTCTCCTCTTTAACCTGGAGGATGCAGCGTCCATGATTTCCAAACAGAATCTCAGATTGTGATCCATCAGACCTCAGGACAGTTGTCCACTTCACCTCAGTCCATCTTCAATGATCTCGGTCCAGAGAAGGCGGCGGTGTTTCTGGATCATGTTTCTATCTGGTTTCTTCTTTGGAGAGTTTTAACAGCATTTGTGGACGCAGCGATGAACTGTGTTCACAGACGATGGTTTTCACAAGTGTTCCTGAGCCCATGCAGTGATTTCCACTCCAGAATAGTGTGTTTTTAATGCAGTGCTGCCTGAGGGCTGAGGGAGTTATGTTGACATTTAATGTGGCTCAACTGTGGCAGGTCTGAACGGCAGAACGGTGTCTAACTGCTGGTACCAACAAGAAGCCTGATGAGTGCTGAAAAACATTTATTTCTCTGGTAGCTACACTCGTCAGTTACCCTCGGTGTCCCCTGATGCTCCTCGACACACTGCTGCTGCACAAAGCCATGAAGCACCTCCAACAGTCTCAGCTCTCTTCTGGAGTCTTTTATTGAGAAATGCTAGCAGAGAGGCTCTGACCTGGATTCAAGGGTGCAGTTAACCTTTAATGAAGAGATGCCCAGCTGATGGCATCATGTGGCCTCAGTGTGGAACAGATTGAGATAATCGAGCAGATTAGCAGGACGTTTTGACATTTTGAAAGATGAGACATGTCCAGTCCCAGCAGCCATCAACAGAGCAGCATGGTGCTGATTGAGTTCCGAAACAGATGTGCTGCTCGAAAAAGTGCTCTGCTGCTCTCTAGTGGTCACGGTAGGTTAATACACTGCAGCCAGAAGTATGTGGACAAAGCTGTCCTCTGATTGGTCTGAGTTCCAGTGGAGGGAAATCTTTCAGTACATAGTGACAATCTCAACAGTTCACTTCTGGATATATGGGAACAGTCTGAGGAAGACTCCTTCCTTTACCTTTTCCTCATCAGAAAACATTTCAGGCTGTAATTTCTAAATTCATTAATAAGAGGCGTATAACGTTTTCCTAATCTTAATCATGTTGGCAGAATAATAATAATAAACTTTATTTATATAGCAACATACATGGGCAATAAAGTGATTCTGACCTTTCATACAAGAAATGCAGCTCAAAGTTCTTCAGAGCAAGACAATTACATGCAGTGTTTCACATAAAAACAGATATAAAGGAACATTTTAAAAATACAGAAAATAAATGAGATGCATAAGAACAGATAAAATGCATTAGAACCGATCAAATTGATAAGAAACAGATCAAATGCAGAAGAACAGATCAAATGGAGAAGAAACTGATAAAATGATTAAAATGAAACACGAATAGAGTTTAAATATATAATATGCACTATGCATATTAGAGGCGCAGTAGTTCAAGTGCAAGAGAGATTGAAGAGCATCTAGTTAAAGGCTGATGTAAAGAGATATGTTTTTATGTGTGTGTGGTGTGGGGGAGTTGGGGGGGAGCAGCATTGGAGCCGGAGACACCAACAGACTTAACAAACTGGTTAAGAAGGCCGGCTCCATCATCGGCTACAAACTGGACAGTCTGGAAAACGTGGTGGAAAGGAGGACGCTGAACAAACTATTATCCATATTGGATAATCCTGACCACCCTCTCCACCTGCTGCAGGGACAGAGGAGGACGTTCTCCAAAAGACTCCTCCAGCTGCTGTCACAAGGACAGATACAGGAGATCATTCCAGATATAGGAGATCATTCCTAATACAGGAGATCATTCCAGATACGGGAGATCATTCCAGATACAGGAGATCATTCCTGATACAGGAGATCATTCCAGATACGGGAGATCATTCCAGATACAAGAGATCATTCCTGATACAGGAGATCATTCCAGATACAGGAGGTCATTCCAGATAAAGGAGATCATTCCAGATAAAGGAGATCATTCCAGATACAGAAGATCATTCCAGATAAAGGAGATAATTCCAGATACAGGAGATTATTCCTGATACAGGAGATCATTCCTGATACAGGAGATCATTCCTGATACAGGAGATCATTCCAGATAAAGGAGATCGTTCCAGATACAGGATATCGTTCCTGATACAGGAGATAATTCCTGATACAGGAGATCATTCCTGATACAGGAGATCATTCCAGATAAAGGAGATCATTCCAGATACAGGAGATCATTCCAGATACAGGAGATCATTCCAGATACAGGATATCATTCCAGATACAGGAGATCATTCCTGATACAGGAGATCATTCCTGATACAGGAGATCATTCCAGATAAAGGAGATCGTTCCAGATACAGGATATCGTTCCTGATACAGGAGATAATTCCTGATACAGGAGATCATTCCTGATACAGGAGATCATTCCAGATAAAGGAGATCATTCCAGATACAGGAGATCATTCCTGTCCACCGCAATAAGACTGTACAAAAACTCACCTCTGGCAAAATCCATCACACAACAATAACACCGTTGTCTGTTTAAATATATATAAAAAATAAATAAAATAAAAAACTTTGCACTGTTGTTTAGTTAGTTTTAATTTAATTATTCTATTTTATTTTATTGTATATACAGTGCATTTTTATATTTAATATTTTTAACTGTTATTTTCTTTATTTGCGGTATCTATAAATGCTGCTGTAGCGGAAAAAAAAATTCCCCTTGGGGATTAATAAAGTAACTATCTATCTATCTATCTATCTATCTATCTATCTATCTATCTATCTATCTATCTATCTATCTATCTATCTATCTATCTATCTATCTATCTATCTATCTATCTATCTATCTATCTATCTATCTATCTATCTATCTATCTATCTATCTATCTATCTATCTATCCATCCATCCATCCATCCATCCATCCATCCATCCATCCATCCATCCATCCATCCATCCATCCATCCATCCATCTATCTATCTATCTATCTATCTATCTATCTATCTATCTATCTATCTATCTATCTATCTATCTATCTATCTATCTATCTATCTATCTATCTATCTATCTATCTATCTATCTATCTATCTATCTATCTAACAGAACCAGGATCAGAGGTGGGCGGAGCATCTGCCTCAACCTGTTGGGGTGAAAGGAGAGCAGAGAGAGAAAAGGACAGCATAGAGACACAAGAGAAGAACTGTTGGTGGAGACGACAATCACAGAGCAGAGACATGCAGCTCCATGACGGGACATCTTGAAAAGAAAGAACAGAAACTACACGAGTGAAGGAACTGAATGGAGACAACAGATAATAAGAAGAAACTATGGGAGAGAAGAAGATGGTGAGGTATGAGTCAGTTAAAGAGTAGGAGGAAAGAAAAGAAGCTCAGCATGTAACGAGGTCCTCCAGCAGCCTCGGCCTATAACAGCATAACTAAGGGTTGGTTCAGGTCTACCTGAGCCAGCCCTAACTATAGGCTTTATCAAGAAGGAACGTTTTGAGTCTAATCTTAAAGCTAGAGAGGGTTTCTGCCCCTCCAACACAAACTGGGAGCTGGTTCCACAGGGGAGGAGCCTGAAAACTGAAGCTCCGCCTCCCATTCTACTTCTGGAAACTCTAGGAACCACAAGTAGACCAGCGTACTGAGAGAGAAGTGCTCTGCTAGGATTATATGGTTCTATAAGATCTCTAAGATATGATGGAGCCTGGTCATGCAGGGCTTTGTAAGTCATCAAGAGAATTTTAAATTCTATTCTTGATTTAACAGGAAGCCAGTGAAGAGAAGATAAAACTGGAGAAATATGATCTCTCTTGATAAATCCTGTCAGTACTCTTGCTGCAGCATTTTGGATCAGCTGCAGGTTTTTAATGATTAATTTGGACATCCTAACAACAAGGAATTACAATAATCTAGTCTAGAAGTAACAAACGCATGAATGAGTTTTTTCTGCGTCATGCTGAGGAAGGATTTTCCTGATTTTATTAATATTACGTAGATGAAAGAAGGCGGTTCTGGAGATTTGCTTTATCTGGTGTCTAAAGGACAAATCCTCATCAAAGATGACTCCAAGGTTCCTCACGGTTTTGCTGGAGGCCAAGACAACATCATCTAGAGTAACTAAGTGATTATAGAAAGAGTTTCTGAGGTGTTTAGGACCAAGTACAAGAACTTCTGTTTTGTCTGAATTTATAAGCAGGAAGTTTTTGGTCATCCAGGCCTTTATGTCTTTTAGACAGGCTTCAAGTTTTACTAACTGATTAGTTTCATCTGGTTTTATAGAAAGATATAGCTGAGTGTCATCTGCATAACAATGGAAGTTGATGCAGTGCTTCCTGATGACATCTCCTAATGGAAGCATGTACAAAGTAAAAAGTATTGGGCCTAACACTGAGCCTTGTGGAACTCCATAACTAACTCTTGTTTGTCTGGAAGACTCATTGTTGACATGGACAAACTGGAATCTATCTGATAAGTAGGATTTGAACCAGTCTAATGCAGTTCCTTTAATCCTCGTAACGTCTTCTAATCTCTGTAATAAGATCGTATGATCAATCGTATCAAAAGCAGCACTGAGGTCCAGAAGAACAAGTACAGAGATGAGTCCATTATCTGAGGCTAATAAAAGGTCGTTAGTAACTTTCACCAGAGCTGTTTCTGTGCTATGATGAACTCTAAAGACTGAAAATCTTCAAACAGATCATTCCTTTGGAAATTATCACAAAGTTGATTTGAAACAACTTTTTCAAGGATTTTAAAAATAAACGTCAGGTTGTAAATTGGTCTGTAGTTTCCTAAAACAGCTGATCAAGAGTCGTCTTTTTAAGTAAAGGTTTAATTACAGCCACTTTAAAAGCCTGCGGTACATAGCTGGTTACAATAGATAGGTTGATCTGATCTAATATGGAAGTATTAATTAAAGGGAAGACTTCCTTAAAAAGTTTAGTTGGGATGAGATCTAACAGACAGCTAGAGGATCCAGATGAAGAAATAATTCTAGTTAACTCAGAGAGCTCAACAGGAGAGAAATGTTCCAAGTTTACATCTGGTCCTACAGTTGCTTTCAGGGCTGCTGTTGCTTAGCAACACATCAGTGATGGTGTCAGGAAGGGTCGGCCCGATTCTCTCCTTGATAGTAAGAATTTTATTAGTGAAGAAGTTAATGAAGTCATTACTGCTGAGAGCTGAAGGAATAGAGGACTCAACAGAACTGGGACTCTTTGTCAGTCTGCTACAGTGATGAAAAGAAACCTCCTCCTCCTTCTCCTCCTCCTCCTCCTCTTCCCCCCTATCTCCTCTTCCTCCTTTTCCTCCTCCTCCTCCTCCTCCTCCTCCTCCTCCTCCTCCTGAATCTCTAGGAATATGATAATTAATTTGACTGGGAGGAGTTGCTTCATTAATCCTACCATATTCTTCCTGTTGCAGCCAGGTCTCTGTGAGACAGAGTAAATCAATCTGATGATCAGTTATCAAGTCATTTACTAACAGAGATTTAGACGAGAGATCTCATATTTAATAGTCCACTTTTAATTGTCAGATTTTTTTGATCCATTAATTTGGTAGGATCCATTTTCATTACATTTTTATTGACAGATCTTTCCTTGAGTTTTTTAAATATAGGTGGTCTGGGTACAGACACAACCTCTATAGGATGTTGAATGTTTTGGGTGAGTGACAGCTCTAAAGAAGCTGCAGAGGAGCTGTAAGACTGCAGCTCTGCGTCCTGGCCTCAACCTCAACCCCCTAACATATTTCAGATATACTTAAAACACGAAAAAGGTATAATTTAATTTATCTATCAGCACGTATATTAGTACATACACACACACACATATATACTTAAATTGTACTAAGTACACATTAAGTTCCAATTTAGCACAAAAAAATACACTAAATACACTTCAAATTGTGCTTAACTACTATTTAATTACAACTAAAATACATTAAGTACAAAATAAGTTCTTCCAAAATAGCATTCTGGAAGTATACTGATGATTAGTATCAGTATACTCAATATGCTAATATTAAATATACTTAGCATATTTATTTTTCACCTGGGGAGACATGAGGACTTATCCAGGGGACATAAGGACACGTCCAGGAGACATGAGGACATGTCCAGAGATATGAAAACGTGTCTAGAGACATGATGATTTGTCCAGGAGACAGAAAGAATTGTCCATGGGACATAAGGACATGTCCAGAGATATAAGGACGCTTCCAGAGAAATGAGGACGTGTACAGAGACATGAGGACATTTCCAGAGATATGAAAGCGTGTCTAGAGACATGAGGACGTGTCCAGGGGACATGAGGATGTGTCCAGCGACATCAAGACATGTGCAGAGACATGAGGACGTTTCCAGAGAAATGAGGACGTATCCAGGAGACATAGGGATGTGTCCAGAAACATGAGGATGAGTGAAGGGGACATGAGGACGTTTCCAGAGACAGGAGGACGTGTCCAGAAACATGAGGACGTGTCCAGAGATATAAGGACGTTTCCAGAGAAATGAGGACATGTCCAAAGACATGATGACATTTCCAGAGAAATGAGGATGTGTCCAGGAGACATGAGGACGTTTCCAGAGACAGGAGGACGTGTCCAGTCAGCCAGGTCTGTGGCAGGAGGCTCAACATATCAAAATCCGTCAGCGAGAGACTTTGTTTTCACTCTGTGGTCTTGACATGGCTTACTGTTGCCTACATTGTCTCCCGCTTCATTAAATATATTTGGATATATAAGGCACAATCAAAAGTGGTAATCATTCGTCTAATCCTTTCCTTCCTGGTAACCCATGAATATTTGATTCCATGTGAGAACCTGACAGGGCCATTTAACTCCAGTAATGTATTTGTATAAACACTGCCGTTTTCTGGCCATTTTAGCAGAGACCACTAGATGGCAGAAGAGCACAGAATATTAGTCTGTTAGGTAGGTAGGTAGGTAGGTAGGTAGTTACTTTATTAATCCCCAAGGGGAACTTGTTTCGCTACTGCAGCATTTATAGATACAGGACAGAAATAAAATAACTGTAAAAAATATTAAATATTTAAAAAAAAAAAAACGTTTGAGTCTCCAAAACCATCTTCATTGAGCATATTCAGACAATGTTTGCCTCATGCACTAATTCTTCATTTCAGGCTGTATACAAATCCAGTCCTCTGGTACCTGAGAAATAAAGCTGCTGCAAAGAAGATGTTTAAACCAGCTGAGTCATGATGAATTCAATTCATTTCAGTTGTATTTATGTAACTCACAAGTCACCTCATAGTAAAGTTACAACATTATGGAGAGGAACGCAACAATTCAACAGTTCCCAAATGAAAAATGAATAAACAAACCAATTATTTAAAATTTAATTAAGTTACCAACTGCACAAACTCATCAGCTAATAGAAGGCCTTTTATGAAGGTCGTCCGAACAGCGCTAACTACCAATTAAAAAAACTAAAATAAACATTTTGCAAGCCATAACTTCAAAACAAAAAGTCACTGTTTTAATTAGTGCCTCTCCGTCTCAGTCCCAACAGATATATAATGAAATACAATCTCTACATGAGTGTATATTTATCTACCTGTGTGGTGGGGGGCGTGGTTTGGCTCAGCTGGAGGAGGGACTGATTGGGGGAGTGGTTCAGGGAACGGTTCCTGGAAGAGGCTTCCTTAGCGCCAGCTGAATCACATCCCTGATTGTCCCTCCCGAACACACATAAAAACCCAAGCAGGTGACCAGATGCAGGAGGAGGACAGACAAAGGACACAGGAAATTGTGTCTGTATGTGTTTGTGGTGGAATAAACACCTTGGAACGCTGACTTCAGCTGACTATTGTCATTCATGTTGGGAGAACCCACCGGTGGGAGGAAGATGAACACCATACTACCTGTTGAAGAAGATTCAGATGCTTCACAACACTGCAGTTCAAAATACTCTGTACAGCAACAGGTAGACTGGATGTGGTGACCTCATGGTGGAGCAACGTGCGTGTGCGTGTGTGTGTGTGTGAGAGTTGGTTGGTGTGTGTCAGTGTGTCTGTGTGTATGTTGGTGTGTGTGTCTGTGTGTTAGTTTTTCACACAGGGCCATGTGGGTTTGGATTGTTTTTCTCCCTTAATAATAAAAACCTTCATTTAAAAACTGCATTTTGTGTTTACTTGTGTTATCTTTGACTAATATTTAAATTTGTTTGATGATCTGAAACATTTAAGTGTGACAGACATGCAAAAAAAATAAGAAATCAGGAAGGAGGCAAACACTTTTTCACATCACTGTATATGGATTTAATGTATGTAAATATATGGGTTTCACAGGTAAATATTTGGCTTTCACAGGTGATTATATGGGTTTCTAATAGGTAAAGATAAGTTTCTCGTAAGTAAATAAATGGGTTTCACGTAGGTAAATATATGGCTTTCATATATATAAATATATGTGGTTCACATAGATAGGTAGGTAGTTACTTTATTAATCCCCAAGGGGAATTTTTTTCGCTACAGCAGCATTTAACAGTGCATCCGGAAAGTATTCACAGCGCTTCACTTTTTCCACATTTTGTTATGTTACACATTTATTCCAAAATGGATTAAATTCATTTTTTCCCTCAAAATTCTACACACAATCTTTATCTTTATCTTTATCTTTATCTCATCAGTTCAGATCCACTACAGTGCTTGTTTCCAACATGTTTGACTGTAACAGCTTCTGGAAACAATGAAGAGCTCCTTCTGTTGGCAGATAAATGAGACTGACTGAACATCAGACCTCCTCTGGATCTTCTGACTCCAGCTGCTGGATTTTAATTCCATGTCAGTTCTGATTCTCGGAGCTCGATAAGAAATAAATTGCTTCCATGCAGTGATTAAAAACAGTCTCATGCTGTTTCTATAAAACTCCAGAGAATCATTGTGTTTAATCTGAGTGGAGCGTGGAGGTGTTTCCAGCCCACCTGGTTCATCAGTGGGTACATATATGCACTGTATGTGTGTATATATATATATATATATATATATATATATATATATATATATATATATATATATATATATATATATGACTCTGCTGCTGGACTGTGCTCTGTGATGTCTGAGTGTGTCAGCAGGTCTCACCTGAGGTCAGGTACAGTGCATCCAGAAAGAATTCACAGCGCTTACACATTTTGTTATATTACAGCCTTATTCTAAAATGGATTCAATTCATTTTTTCCCTCAAAATTCTACACACAATACCCCATAATGACGTGAAATACATTTTTTTGAAATTTTTGCAAATCTATTAAAAATCAAAAATGAAAAACTCGCATGTACATAAGTATTCACAGCCTTTGCCATTACACTCAAAATTGAGCTCAGGTGCATCCTGTTTCCACTGATCATCCTTGAGATGTTTCTACAACTTGATTGGAGTCCACCTGGTAAATTCAGTTGATTGGACATGATTTGGAAAGACACACACCGTCTATATAAGGTCTCACAGTTGACATGTCAGAGCACAAACCAAGACATGAAGTCCAAAGAATTGTCTGTAGACCTCCAAGACAGGATTGTATGGAGGCTCAGATCTGGGGAAGGGTACAGAAACATTTCTGCAGCATTGAAGGTCCCAATGAGCACAGTGGCCTCCATCATCCGTAAATGGAAGAAGTTTGGAACCACCAGGACTCTTCCTAGAGTCGGCCGCCCGGCCAAACTGAGCGATCGGGGGAGAAGGGCCTTAGTCAGGGAGGTGACCAAGAACCCGGTGGTCACTCTGACAGAGCTCCAACGTTGCTCTGTGAAGAGAGGAGAACCTTCCAGAAGGACAACCATCTCTGCAGCACTCCTCAGTAAAAGGCTCATGACAGCCCACCTGGAGTTTACCAAAAGGAACCATGAGAAACTAAATTCTCTGGTCTGATGAAACAAAGATTGAACTCTCTGGCCTGAATGCCAAGCATCATGTTTGGAGGAAACCAGGCACCGCTCATCACCTGACCAATACCATCTCTACGGTGAAGCATGGTGGTGGCAGCATCATGCTGTGGGGATGTTTTTCAGCGGCAGGAACTGGGAGACTAGTCAGGATGGAGGGAAAGATGAATGCAGCAATGTACAGAGACATCCTTGATGAAAACCTGCTCCAGAGCGCTCTGGACCTCAGACTGGGGCGAAGGTTCATCTTCCAACGGGACAACGACCCGAAGCACACAGCCAAGATAACAAAGGAGTGTCTTCAGGACAACTCTGTGAATGTCCTTGAGAGGCCCAGGCAGAGCCCAGACTTGAACCCGATTGAACATCTCTGGAGAGATCTGAAGATGGCTGTGCACCGACGCTCCCCATCCAACCTGATGGAGCTTCAGAGGTCCTGCAAAGAAGAACGGGAGAAACTGCCCAAGAATAGGAGCCAAGCTTGTAGCATCATACTCAAAAAGACTTGAGGCTGTAATTTCTGCCAAAGGTGCTTCAACAAAGTATTGAGCAAAGGCTGTGAATACTTATGTACGTGTTATATTTTCGTTCTTTATTTTTAATAGATTTGCAAAAATTTGAAACAAACTATTTTCACTTTGTCATTATGGGATATTGTGTGTAGAATTTTGAGGAAAAAAATGAATTTAATCCATTTTGGAATAAGGCTGTAATATAACAAAATGTGTAAAAAGTGAAGCGCTGTGAATACTTTCCGGATGCACTGTAGATACAGGAACGTAGCTAAATATATGTGTTTCAGATAGGTAAATATATGGGCTTCAGAAATATAAATGTGTTTCAGATAGGTAAATATACGTGGTTTACGTAGGTAAATATATGGGTTTCAGAAATATAAATATGTGTTTCAGATAGGTAAATATACGTGGTTTACATAGGTAAATATATGGGTTTCAGATATATAAATATATGGGCTTCAGATAGGTAAATATATCGGTTTCGGACATATAAATATGTGTTTCAGATAGGTAAATATACGTGTTTTACGTAGGTAAATATGTGGGTTTCAGATGCAATCCTTTGTGTTTGTTGAACATCACTTGACCTGCAGTAACCTTAGTTGTCCGTCAGTCCTCCTCCTCCTCCTCCGCTCTGTGTTTCTCTGATTGGCTGCAGGTGTGCTGGAATCAGGGGCGGAGCCCCTAGCAGCACCTCTTCACAATAATCAAAGGGAATAATCACTCACGCCGTGTTGGACAGGTACAGTCGTTCCCTACTCCCTTCTCGCTGTATAGAGGAGTTTTAGTGTAGGGCATGGGTGAGCTAGTTGACCAACTGATAAAAACTAGTTTGGAAAGGGTTATTAGGGTTCAATTTTAATGTCATTCATGGAGTTGTAAGTGAGTTGTTTGTGGTCAAATTTGAGGACTTAAAAAGAATTGCAAGTTGAGGGAACATTTTTATTTTTATAAATCACTACCAAATAAAAATAATAAATATCTAATCAGTTCCTGTTATAATAATCATGCTGTACATGACAGAAATATTTTTGTTCTCATCTTTTTTAATTTATTTATTGAACTTAGAGAACCATGGGGTTAAAAGCTCCTAAAAGGTCCTAAAAGCTGCGTATGTTTCCAGAACAGACCGTCTGTGACTGGAATATAGAAACAAGGACTACATCAGTTGTCAAAATAAGAGCTTTAGATGCTGTTTAATTCATGTTCATTCAGAGTGTATGCACCCAAATAATCTCTTCCAACTTTGTGTTTATAAAACTAAGTTAACATGCGCTCATGTTAATCACTTCCTTTGACAATAAACATTTGAATAGACCATTTTAACGTGAAGACCCCATTTCCCACAAAGCCCGGAATTTCCTGTTTTTTCTGCTTTTTCTGGCTTACTATTATTAAAAGTAAATAAATAATGCTCTGTATGTGAGAACAGTTTTAACAGCTATTCTTGAGATGCTGTCTGGATTTGAAGATGCGTAATGTGATTGTTTTTTCTCCCTCTCTGTGCTTCAGGCCTCCTGATTGAGAAAGTTCAGCACTAGTGAACAATATTGGAAAGAGCTCATGATTCTGTGTGTAGCACGTCTGAGCTACTGTGGGGGTTCCTTTGAGACAGATGACCCGCTGAGCCACAAAGTTTGGTTTATGGTTTCGCTTTTATTGCTCGATCCACACTGCGGCACACACTTTGCTACACCCGGTGTCGGCGCTCTCCTGCCCTGCCTCCGAGCGTCTGTTCCCAGGCTGCTTTCTTCCTCCTCCTCCTCCTCCTCACCAGGTCCTGCTTACTTATGTAAGGGGAGAAAACAATTCCCCTGATTCAGTTCAGCTGTGCCAATTATCCTCCTCCCGGCACTGTTCCCTGAACCACTCCATCACCCCCCCCTGCAGCTGAGCTAACCACGCCCCGCCACCACACTGTGCATCCATGGAGTTGTCTTCATGTTCATAATTCATAATGACATGATGCAGCTTAGAGAGGACAGGAAGACTTTTGTCCAGCCAGGGGGCTGAGAGTTCGATTCCCTCTGGAACATCCAAAACTAAAACTAAAAGCACTCAGAGAGGCAGTGTATATAAAAGGCTCCACCAAATGGCATATGTTACAGTACACATGCACAGAGGGGACTGGAGGAAGCAGGCCGAGATTAAGAGCTGCTGAAGCGTGATGAAAAGTACAGTCGAGCATGAAGGACAAAGCAACAAGAATTTCTCTTATTTCATTTCCTTCAAAGGTTTACAGCTGCATATTCACATCTATACTGATTCATATTTTCTTCCTTTTATGGACTGAAACATCCAAGGGTGCCCTCATGCTATTGATATTCTGTAGTTTATGTAGCAAGGTTGGTGCTACCGGGGTCTCTCCTGGACACAGATGACACGCTCAGTCGTACGTTCGGGTGTAAAATGCCTTTATTTGCCCGGTCCATACACCGATGTCTTCGTGCAGCCGCTTCTCCTCTTCCTCCTTCTCCCTGCTCCCTTTATAGGGGAGAGCTCATCAGTTCACCTCCAGCTCAGCTGTGCTCATCAGTTTGTATTCGGCTCAGCCGTGCTCATGACCCCTTCCCGGCACCGTTCCCTGAACCACTCCTCCCACTCTCTACCCCTGCAGCTGAGCTAACCACACCCCGCCACCACAGTTCCATTTCAGGTTCATCATTGTTATATAATTGTCTGTCCTTGTGAAGAGACTTCCATCAACGTGAGACCTTGAAATAATCATGTGCTGTATCGTATTTTAAGGTATGTGGGGAAGATGGATGCAATAAAGCCTACATAAGGACTTTCAATGGGGAATTCCAGTTCAGTAACCCCAGCAAAATCAACTTTACACAAGCTAATGAGACACACACAAGCCTGGTTTCAGGTGGTTGGGCCCAGAGGTCAGGACCTCAGGGGTCAAGCAGCTTCATCCAGCCATGACCACAGCGGAGTCATTAGACCCCGTTAAAGATCATACAATACAGTCACAGGAGGAAAGTAGGTAAATACAGAATGATATTCATAACTGCAAGCTGCTCTATTAATATTTGAAAACTTTATAAGGGATAAAACGTGTCACATTGAGAAGAGGAGTTCTGAGTTTAAAGAGGATGAAGGTGATGAATGTGAAGGCCGCCTACAAACAATGATAATATACAGTGGTGTGAAAAAGTGTTTGCCTCCTTCCTGATTTCCAATTTTTTTGCATGTCTGTCACACTTAAATGTTTCAGATCATCAAACAAATTTAAATATTAGTCAAAGATAACAAGTAAACACAAAATGCAGTTTTTAAATGAAGGTTTGTATTATTAAGGGAGAAAAATAATCCAAACCCACATGGCCCTGTGTGAAAAAGTGTTTGCCCCCTCCTGTTAAAACAACTTAACTGTGGTTTATCACACCTAAGTTCAATTTCTCGAGCCACACCCAGGCCTGATTACTGACACACCTGTTCTAAATCAAGAAATCCTTGGAGATGTTCTACCATCTGTTGTGGCCAGTGAACTGTACTTCGCTGTGGTCTGCTGGGGGAGCAGGATTGGAGCCGGAGACACCAACAGACTTAACAAACTGGTTAAGAAGGCCGGCTCCATCATCGGCTACAATCTGGATAGTCTGGAAAAGGTGGTGGAGAGGAGGACGCTGAACAAACTATTATCCATATTGGATAATCCTGACCACCCTCTCCACCTGCTGCAGGGACAGAGGAGGACGTTCTCCAAAAGACTCATCCAGCTGCTGTCACAAGGACAGATACAGGAGATCATTCCTGATACAGGAGATCATTCCAGATACAGGAGATCATTCCTGATACAGGAGATCATTCCTGATACAGGAGATCATTCCTGATACAGGAGATCATTCCTGCCGACCGCAATAAGACTGTACAATAACTCACCTCTGGCAAAATCCATCACACAACAATAACACTGTTGACTGTGTTTATTGGTTGTTTGTATATAATATATATAGATATATACTGTACTGTGCATTTTATATTTATATTTAATATTTTTTACTGTTATTTTACTGCTATTTTATTGCTTTCTATTATTCTATTATTATCGTATTGCTTCCTGTATGCTGCTGTAGCGAAAGAAATTCCCCTCGGGGATTAATAAAGTAAGTAACTACCTAACCTAACACACTAACATACACACAGACACACTAACATACACACCAACATGACATGACAAATCCTCATCAAAAAAGACTCCCAGGTTCCTCATAGTGGTGCTGGAGGCCAAAGTTCCTCACAGTTTTGCTGGAGGCCAAGACAACGTCATCTAGAGTAACTAAGTGATTACAGAAAGAGTTTCTGAGGTGTTTAGGACCAAGTACAAGAACTTCTGTTTTGTCTGAATTTAGAAGCAGGAAGTTTTTGGTCATTCAGGCCTTTATGTCTTTTAGACAGGCTTCAAGTTTTACTAACTGATTAGTTTCATCTGGTTTTATAGAAAGATACAGCTGAGTGTCATCTGCATAACAATGGAAGTTGATGCAGTGCTTCCTGATGACATCTCCTAATGGAAGCATGTACAAAGTAAAAAGTATTGGAGATGGACAAACAGACTGTGGACTGAAGATCTAGAAGCTCTCTTTAATTTGAGATGTCACGTTTGAAGCCGTGTCATCTCAAACATATTCGGCTGCTGTGACACTAAAAGCTGCTAAGATGCCGCCTCCTCTCGGGGACCCTGTGGATCTTGTTAGGCACGGAGGTGATCTGTAAGAAACACTAATTGGGACATTGTTGACAGGGAGGAAGGGAACTTTCTGGTCATTAACTGAAGGAGGGAGCAGAAGAAAGTGTTCTATCTTTGTTAACAGAGGAACAAACCACCCAACATGAAGGCGATCGGCGCTCTTCATGAAACCTGGTGCTTTAAAACCTTGATAATGCTGTCTCATATAAAAGCTCCATCCCCATTAAAGTAAAGAGATTATTGCATTTTTTTGTATCACATACATCACACATGTTGGTCTGCTTCGATGGATTAAAGGACAGACAACAACAGGAACCGAAATGCACGTGTTGTCGACTTCTCGTTAGAACAAAGTGCTGATGATCAAAGAGGAGCTGGATTACGTTGGTGGTGAAGTGGGAGAACTCGTACTCAACAGTTCTGCTGCTCACAGACACGAGGCACAAGCAAGAAACCGAGCAGAGCTGCAGATGGAAGAAAACATCTGTCAGAGGAGGAATAATCAGCAGAAAGCTGACACAAATTAAAGTGGTGTCTAATCTGGAAGAGAGGAACAGTTAAAACATTACATATTATAATATACATCATTTGTATATCATTTAAAAGGCCCAGAATCACCCTGAGAGATTACCAGGAAGAAGCCCAAGAGTTTCAGCACTTTATGGTCCAAAATATTGCACGAGCGAAGCCTCAGTGCTTTTTATTGCTCTCAGAGGACACAATGACACGTGGCTTGTTCACGTTTCATTCTCAAAGACCACTTCAAAATCACAGACCATTTTATTTGTTCTTAGTTTTTCACTCAGACAAAAACACAAAAAACATCTGTGTTCTTTACAGACATTTACAGCGAGAGCTTTGTTCAATAATTTAATGTGACACGTGTGTTGTGGTGAAACAAGAGACACCAGGATCCTCCACACAGAGTCAACATGTATGGATAAAATGAAAATGATCATAACGGAGTCAACGCTGAGATGAACCGGACTCAGTATCTCACAGCTCCATCAGTCTCTGCTCCGTCTGAATCGCTGAACTTCTTCTGGGCCACCAGACCTCTTCATCAACCCTTTCGTTGATTTTTTTCTGTTGTGGTGTGATTATCTTTTAATGAATGGAATTGAAGAAGTACCCTACACAAGCTGTAGGCTCTCCTGGCTATTAATGCTGTTAATGTTGGCGCGCATTGAAGAAATGTAACCTTTATAATCGCTTAAGTAAAACAAACTGGAGAGAAATGACAAGAAATGCAAAAGATGATTGGAAATTCAGTGCCTGAGGAAATATGAATTCAGCTCCAAAAGAACATCATCTGCCCTTGGCGGCACGCCATCTGCATCCAAGGACATCAGTTCCCTCTTGGGGGAAGCTTTTCCTCTGCAGCCAGCCGGGCCTCCTCATCCATTACAGCCTGTCAGAGCGCCGCAGTGGAGAGCGGACCGCTTGTTGAAGGAAGACGAGGTGAGCTGATTGGTGAAGACTGATGACTAGACGTTCATATCATCAAAATGCTTTGAGGACATGAATTTGAATTTCATTGCTCCAAGTGTAAACTGTGACATCTGAATAATAAACAGGAAGTTCAAAACGTTGTAAATGACCCTCATTATCTCAGTATTCAGTGGTATATATAAAGACAGCTGCTCCCTCAGCGCAGGCTTGATATATGATGCTGGAGGTCAGATAGCATGCAGCAACAGAATCTACACATTTGTGCAATATTATTTATTTATTGAGGAAACCTTCAAGAGGGTTTCTAACGGAAAATATGGCTCAACAAATGAATATCATATTTTGGGTTAAAAGATTTGAAGTCGGGAGAGTAGTTACATAAACTTACTAATAAGTCAGAAAACTAATAAGAAGAAGTGACTTTAGCTAACAACACCGAGATAACTGATGGACACATTTTATTCACTTTGGATTTGATGAGAGAAGTTGAATGGGAGTCTATGGAGCCGGAGGCTTTTTGGAGCCGACCTCTAGTGGCACTCGCTGGTATTGCAGCTGAAGACACTTCTGGATCAGCCTTTTTTGACCTGGACATGACTCTGAAAGTTCACGGTACTACCAGCTGGTGGGCTGAGAGGTTATCGGAGGGTTCCCCTCCCTCTCAGTGCCTCGGCTTGGTCCTCTTTACCTCTCAGATATCTTAAGGGTGCTCGAATGCTCTCTGTGGTTCATCACTGTCAACCTGCTGTGTAAGTTGGACAGACCTGCAGCCTTCTGTGCGACACCTTCCAGCTCTGGGTGAGCTTCCTCCGACCCCGGCAGGCTGTGGAGAGACGGACAAAAGCACACGCAGATGCTGCTGAAGGTGGTGACCAGGACAGATTCACAATATACCACCATCCAAACCTGCAATACCCACGGTCAGGAAGTTATACCCACATCCACCAGCACTAGTACACAGTGGGAAAGTTTCCATGTGATTAGAGTACTGAACAACGATAAGCTCCCATCCAGTGGACCTACACAGGAAAGGAAGTTCTTTATTTTTTAATGTCAGTGTTTATTGGTCTTCTATCATTGAACCTCTTATGGGCAGCAGTTGTCAAAATACCAGTAGAGTTCTTTATAATATTAGTTCCCTCTTCACAGCTGTTTAACATCATCATGGTGGAGGCCGACTGCAGCACAATAACTTCAGAGATCAGAGCCTGAACCTCCAGACCAGTCTGTCGGGTTCCTCCTGGTTAAAGTCTGGATGATGTCGGTCTGCTGCTGCTTCTCTCTTTACAAACTGACAACACACTGCAGCTCAGAGGTTTGAAGGAGGAGAGATGATCTGATTGGACATGATTGGAGCCAGCTGTGACACCTTCTGAATATTGGCTCCTCCTACTGCGCCTAAATACACAAAAACAGAGACCCTCAAAACCTGATTCTAAACTGAACCTTTAAAGTTCTGAGAGGACTGAACACACAAAGTCCTCAGTGATCGTTTTGAACAACAATTTGTCCATACAAACATGTACACACACACACACACACACACACACACACACACACACACACACACACTTGCACCAATTAAGCCCACCATGTGTTTAAGGGATTAAGTTGTGCATCTCTGAAAGGGCACGCCATACCATCTGTGCAGGGGCTGTCTGTAGGACACACACACACACACACACACACACACACACACACACACACACACACACACACACACACACACACACACACACACACACAACCACACAACCACACAGACACACACACACACACACACACACACACACACACACACACACACACACGCACGCACGCACGCACGCACACACACACACACACACACACACACACACACGGTTGTGCTGTTGAGTCTGATCACAATCACTTGACTGCAGACCACTTTGACTGACTGTGAAGAGACAAACCAACAGTAGGATGATCGTGGTCAGGATTGCATGTAAACTCTCCTTGTAGTGGAAACACACACACACACACACTGACACACACCATCAGGGGCTCTGTATTATGGCTTAAGTGTAATCTATGGGAATTCTTTTGTGATGATGGAGAGAGTACATCTGATTTACTAATGCTGCAATCCAGTTATATGACTTCTTCGGGGCTGCTGTGTGTGTGTGTGTGTGTGTGTGTGTGTGTGTGTGTGTGTGTGTGTGTGTGTGTGTGTGTGTGTGTGTGTGTGTGTGTGTGTGGTTGTGTGTGCGTGTGTGTGTGTGCGTGTGTGTGCGTGTGTGCGTGTGTGTGTGTGTGTCTGTGTGTGTGTGGTTGTGTGATTGTGTGTGTGTGTGTGTGTGTGTGTGTGTGTGTGTGTGTGTGTGTGTGTGTGTGTGAGTGTGTGTGTGTGTGTGTTGTGTGTGTGTGTGTGTGTGTGTGTGTGTGTGTGTGTGTGTGTGTGTGTGTGTGTGTGTGTGTGTGTGTGTGTGTGTGTGTGTGTGGTTGTGTTATTATTTGTCTGTTTGTCATTGTGAGATAACAACTGTAAATATTAGCATCCAGCTTTCTTCCCGTCTGAGTCCGACTCCTTTAAGAACAAGGATTGTTCCTAAATTTAAACATAAGCAGAGGGAACGTGGAACCGACTGACAACTGGACCATTAAGTCAGAAAACAAACTTTTCTAACCTCTGACGTCCTCATTCACATACCTTTCATTTATTTCACTTTTTCACCCAAACATTGTGAACATGGTGTGAAACCGTTCTGGGTCTCTGCTCCTCAACGAAGCTTTTACTTTAGTTCAGAGATCAGATGTTTGTTTGTAGACGGCAGTAATCCAACATGTATCTCTTCATATTCAGTGATGTGAAAAAGTGTTTGCCTCCTTCCTGATTTCTTATTTTTTTGCATGTCTGTCACACTTAAATGTTTCAGATCATCAAACAAATTTAAATATTAGTCAAAGATAACAAGTAAACACAAAATGCAGTTTTTTTACGTTACATTTCATTTAGCTGATGCTTTTATCCAAGTCACATTCACACACCGATGGTTCACCATCGGGAGCAATTTAGGGTTCAGTGTCTTGCTCAAGGACACTTAGGTGTGTGGGCAGGAGGAGCTGGGGAGGTGCATGTTTTTGGATGTTGGGAGGAAGCTGGAGAACCCGGAGAGAACCCACGCAAGCACAGGGAGAACATGCAAACTCTGCACAGAAAGGCCCAGGACCGGATTCAAACCCGGAACCTTTTTGCTGTGAGGTGACAGTGCTAACCACTGCACCACCGTGCTGCAAATGTGTGTATGTGTATATGTGTATATGTGTGTGTTTTTAAATGAAGGTTTTTATTATTAAAGGAGAAAAAAAAATCCAAACCCACATGGCCCTGTGTGAAAAAGTGTTTGGAAGAGTGAAATAAGAGAGAAACCAAGTGGAGGTTTCTGTTCACATCCATTAAAGACAGAGAGACGAGCTGTGATCATCAGAGTTCAGACAGGAGACTCAGTGGAGAGAGGAGGCCGAGAGAGTCACCACACACACACACACACACACACACACACACACACACACACACACACACACACATCAGGGAGGCTGTGGCTCAGACGGTAGAGTGGGTTGAACACTAATCAGAAGGTTGGTGGTTCAATCCCCAGCTCCTCCTGTCCACATGCCTAAATGTCCTTGAGCAAGACACTGAACCCTGAGTTGCTCCTGATGGTGTACCATGGGTGTGTGAATGTTCTCCTGATGTTGTACCATCGGTGTGTGAATGTTCTCCTGATGGTGAACCATCGGTGTGTGAATGTTCTCCTGATGTTGTACCATGGGTGTGTGAATGTTCTCCTGATGGTGTACCATCGGTGTGTGAATGTTCTCCTGATGGTGTACCATCGGTGTGTGAATGTTCTCCTGATGGTGAACCATCGGTGTGTGAATGTTCTCCTGATGTTGTACCATGGGTGTGTGAATGTTCTCCTGATGGTGTACCATCGGTGTGTGAATGTTCTCCTGATGGTGTACCATCGGTGTGTGAATGTTCTCCTGATGTTGTACCATGGGTGTGTGAATGTTCTCCTGATCGGTGGTGAACCATCGGTGTGTGAATGTTCTCCTGATGGTGTACCATCGGTGTGTGAATGTTCTCCTGATGTTGTACCATGGGTGTGTGAATGTTCTCCTGATGGTGAACCATCGGTGTGTGAATGTTCTCCTGATGGTGTACCATCGGTGTGTGAATGTTCTCCTGATGTTGTACCATCGGTGTGTGAATGTTCTCCTGATGGCAGCACCTTGCATGGTGATCTGTCTCATTAATGTGTGAACAGGAAAACCATGTTAAAGAGCTTTGAGACCGAAAGGTGATACAACTATACAAGTACAGACATATACATACACACATGGGTGATGTGGAACATGTTCATGATGCTCGTGGACACGTATGATCTGAAACTCCCTGACAGTTGTACATGCAGCAGGTGAGCACAGAAACAGACACACACAAAGACTAAACCGTGGATTAGAGTCGCCCCACCCCCCCGCCCACACCCCCACACACACCTCCCCCCTGCCAGGAGTCTCAGCGCTCTGCAGGGGTCTCTGGTGCCACAAAGACCCTCAGCAGGCTCCCATGCTCACTTATTACAGACTTAACGTGTGTAATGACACGCTGCGTTGGAGTGTGTGTGTGTGTGTGTGTGTGTGACTAAGTGCTGGGAGACAACCCATCTTCAGCGTTTGCCTGGAATCTTCCCGACTGATAGTTTGTCAGCAACTGTGATCTATCTTTACCAGGAGGAATGGGTGAGGTGGGGGGATGAGGGACGGAGGGAGGGGAGGGAATAAGATAAAATGAGAAGAGAGGAAGAGGAAGAGGAAGAGAAAGAGAAGTTTGTGACATTTCCAGAAGAGAAGCAGAAGCAAGGAGACAAGACATGAATAAAACATCTCATCACAGATTATTCTATCGGTTTGTTTTAATGATCGAACTCCCAAATCTTTGATTTACTTCAGCAGATCTGACATTTTCACGCAATTTTATCTCTTTTGCTTTTTTGCTGCTTTCATTTTGGGGGAATTCTATTTTTTTGACTTTCTTTCATAGACTGAAATGAGATGATTTTTCTTTGCAAAAAGACCTGAGACAACTCCTATATTAACACCTCTTATCAGTTTAATTCTTAACACCTCAACAACACTATTTATTAACACCTCAACATCACTCTTTATTAACACCTCAAAAACACTTTATTTATTAACACCTCAACAACACTTTATTTATTAACACCTCAACAACACTTTATTTATTAACACCTCAACAATAATTTATTTATTAACACCTCAACATCACTTTATTTATTAACACCTCAACATCACTCTTTATTAACTCCACAACATCACTTTGTTTATTAACACCTCAACATCACTTTATTTATTAATGTCACTTTATGTATTAACTCCACAACATCTCTTTATTTATTAACTCCACAATGTCATTTTATTCATTAACAACACAACACTTTATTTATTAACACCACAACATCAATTTATTTATTAACACCTCGACATCACTTTATTTATTAACTCCACTACAACACTTTATTTATTAACACCTCAACAACACTTTATTTATTAACACCTCAACATCACTTTATTCATTAACACCACAACATCAATTTATTTATTAACACCTCAAATTCACTTTATTTATTAACACCACAACACTTTATTTATTAACACCACAACATCACTTTGTTTATTAACGTCACTTTAATTATTAACTCCACAACATCACTTTATTTATTAACACCACAACACTTTATTTATTAACACCTCAACATCACTTTATTTATTAACGTCACTTTATCACTTTATTTATTAACACCTCAACAACAATTTATTTATTAACACCCCAACATCACTTTATTTATTAACACCACAACATCAATTTATTTAATAACACCACAACATCAATTTATGTATTAACACCTCAACTTCACTTTATTTATTAACTCCACAACATCAATTTATTTATTAACACCTCAACATCACTTTATTCATTAACACCTCAACATCACTTTATTTATTAACACCTCAACATCACTTTATTTAATAACACCACAACACTTTATTTATTAACACCTCAACTTCACTTTATTTAATAACACCACAACACTTTATTTATTAAAACCTCAACATCACTTTATTTATTAATGTCACTTTATTTATTAACTCCACAACATCACTTTATTTATTAACACCTCAACATCACTTAATTTATAAACTTCACTACTACACTTTATTTATTAACACCTCAACAACACTTTATTTAGTAACACCTCAACATCACTTTATTTATTAACATCTCAACATCACTTTATTTATTAGCACCTCAACAACACTATGTATTAACACCTCAACATCACTTTCTTTATTAACACCTCAACATCTCTTTATTTATTAACACCTCAACATCAATTTATTTATTAACACCTCAACATTATTTATTAACACCACAACACTTTATTTATTAACACCTCAACATTATTTATTAACACCACAACACTTTATTTATTAACACCTCATCCTGTCTGTCGTCTGTCTGTTCAATCATTCTGTCTATACATTCATTCATTCATTTTTTTGCCACTTATCGATGGATCTTGGTGTTAGCAAAATAAACCACTTGGTAAAAATGTCTTTCTTCCATCAAGGTTTTCTTGCTCTTTCAGGGAAGGTTTTCCCAAACAAAGGAGATATAGAAACCTTCAGGTGCACCTTTGATGGAGTATGGAGGCTTGGAGTCATCCTGATCAGACCCCTGAACCACTGCTGCTGTCTCATTTGAATGTGAAGGAACATTTCTACCCCAAAACCATCCTGATATCTTGGCCCCATCACCATGTCTATGAGACACTCAGTAGGAAACTCACTTCAGTTGACTGTAATCTCATCCTCTGTCACCACCCAAAGCACACGACCTTAGATGAGATGATGATCCAGTTTTATCTCACTTGTGAATAAAACTTCAACTGCTTGATCTCCTTCACTTTGAGCATTTCATAGCGCCCTAATCCAGACAACCATTCATAAAAATCAGAAACAGAATGGGAGCAAAGAGATATAATCAGACAAAACCAGATGGCTCCGATATCCCACTGTACCCCCAATAAGACTCCCCATTGGTCACCATGTCCAAAAATAAAATGCAGACTGGATGGTCCGCTAGTCACCTTGCAGGGGCAAAGAGCCGCTCCACTGTTTCACCAGGACAGAACCTGCATGGCTCCTCTTGGATGTGAAGTTCCTTTCCAGAAGCCCCCGAACAAAGCTTCCCCAGAGAGGTTGAGCTGTGTGATGCCTTGATAACTAGAGGACATCCTGCAGCCCTGTTGAACTTCCAGTCTGCAGGCATGATCCAACACTGGGGAGGTGTGTCAGCCCAGACAGGCCAACACTGTTCAGGACCAGTCTCATCCACACCAGCACCCTGCTACTGAAGACTTCCTGAACTTCCTCTTACACCTTTATGAGGTGTATATGTAAGGCTTCCTGTCAGACTCCACAGAAGATATACATAAAATTCCACCGTATCATCCCGGACCATCCCGGACCATCCCGGACTGGACACTGCTTCCCCAACAACAAGCCGTGGATCACCAGTGACCTGAAGGTGCTTCTTAATCAGAAGAAAGCAGCCTTCAGGTCTGGGGACAGGGACAAGCTCAGGAGAGTGCAGCGCCACCTGAAGGAGAAGATGAGGAAGTGCAAGTACTCCTACAGGAGGAAGCTGGAGGCAAAACTCCAGCAGAACAACGTGAGGGAGGTGATGACTGGGATGAAGGAGACTACTGGGTTCAAGGGGAGAGAGAGACAACCAGGGGGAACCTGGAAAGGAACAACCAGGGGGAACCTGGAGAGGAACAACCGGGGGGAACCTGGAGAGGAACAACCTGGGGGAACCTGGAGAGGAACAACCGGGGGGAACCTGGAGAGGAACAACCTGGGGGAACCTGGAGAGGAACAATCGGGGGAAACCTGGAGAGGAACAATCAGGGGAAACCTGGAGAGGAACAATCGGGGGGAACCTGGAGAGGAACAATGAGCTAAACTGTTTCTTCAACATGTTTAGTTCACCACCCTCATCTGTCTCCTCCACACCTTACACCTCCCAAACACCTCTGCTGCCCCCCACCTCTCTCTGCGCCCCCTGGTGAACTGCATAGAGCCCTCAATCTCAAAGTGCTCTTCCTCCATCGACACCTTGACCCCCCCCCTCACTCCCCTCTCTGTGACGACTGGCCAGGTTAGGAGACAGCTGGAGAGACTCCACCAGCGCAAGGCTGCAGGGCCTGCCAGCATCAGCCCCGTGGTCCTGAAGACCTGCGCCGTCCAGCTGGCTGAGGTCCTACAACACCTCTTCAACCTGAGCCTGAAGCAGGAGGAAGTCCCGGTGCTGTGGAAGACGTCCTGCCTGGTTCCTGTCCCGAAGACGACTCCATCCAGCCTCAACGACTACCGACCGGTTGCCCTCACATCTCATGTGATGAAGGTGCTGGAGAGGCTGGTCTTGGCCCACCTCAGGCCGCTGGTGAAGTCTTCACTGGACCCTCTGCAATTTGTGTACCAGCCTCATGTGGGAGTGGACAATGCCATCATCTACCTGCTGCAATGAGCTCAGTCTCACCTGGATGGAACCGGTGACTCTGTGAGAATCACTTTCTTTGATTTCTCCAGTGCATTCAACACCATCCAACCACTGCTGCTGAGTGAGAAGCTGCAGGTGGTGGGGGTGGACATGTCCACCGTCTCCTGGATCAATGACTACCTGACAGGCAGACCACAGTTTGTCCGTCTGGGCAGTGTGCTGTCTGATACGGTGGTCAGTGGTACTGGAGCTCCTCAGGGAACTGTTCTGTCTCCTTCCTGTTCACCTTATACACAACTGACTTCCAGAACAACTCAGAATCCTGCCATCTGCAGACGTTCTCTGATGACTCTGCAGTGGTAGGATGTATAAGGGATGGACGGGAGGAGGAGTACAGGGCAGTAGTGGAGGACTTTGTGGAGTGGGCGGGAAGAAATCATCTGCTCCTGAACGTGGCCAAGACCAGAGAGATGGTGGTCGACTTCAGGAGGAAGACGACGGCTCCACAACCGCTGAGAGTTCTGGGAGAGGAGGTGGACATGGTGGAGAGGAGTACAAGTACCTGGGTGTGTCCATCGACAAAAGACTGAAATGGAAGACCAACATCAATGCTGTCTACAAGAAGGTGATGAGTCGACTCTTTTTCTTGAGGAAACTTCGATCCTTCAATGTGTGCAGCGAGATGTTGGAGATGTTCTACCATCTGTTGTGGCCAGTGAACTGTACTTCGCTGGGGTCTGCTGGGGGAGCAGCATTGGAGCCGGTGACACCAACAGACTTAACAAACTGGTTAAGAAGGCCGGCTCCATCATCGGCTACAAACTGGACAGCCTGGAAAAGGTGGTGGAGAGGAGGACACTGAGGAAACTATTGTCCATCTTGGATAATCCTGACCACCCTCTCCACCACCTGCTGCAGGGACAGCGGAGCACTTTCTCCAAAAGATTCCTCCAGCTCCGCTGTCACAAGGACAGATACAGGAGATCATTGCAGATACAGGAGATCATTCCTGATACAGGAGATCATTCCAGATACAGGAGATCATTCCAGATACAGGAGATCATTCCTGATACAGGAGATCATTCACGATACAGGAGATCATTCCTGATACAGGAGATCATTCCAGAAACAGGAGATCATTCCTGCCGACCGCAATAAGACTGTACAATAACTCACCTCTGGCAAAATACATCACACAACAATAACACCGTTGACTGTGTTTCTTGGTTGTTTGTATATAATTGTATATAATATATATAGATATATACTGTACTGTATATACTGTGCATTTTATATTTATATTTAATATTTTTTTACTGCTATTTTACTGCTTTTCTATTATTCTATTATTATCTTATTGCTTCTGTATGCTGCTGTAGCGAAAAAATTTCACCTCGGGGATTAATAAAGTAACTACCTAACCTAATCTAACCTAAGATGTGCTGTTTGGTGCCAGAAAGAGATGTTTCCAGTCAGGGTTAGCATCTGTCCTCCCCTACTAAACACAGTCTGCCTAACGCTAATTAGCTGATTGAAACATTTTTAATTTAGTGGTCATAATTCTCCATAATTCAGGAACTAAAGTTGGTGTCACATCACATTGTAAACTAGGTTTTATTTGAGATGAAGCTTTGTCCTGCTGGCTCCAGTTGAACTCCTCTAAAGATGATCCGTTGCACGGACTGTTACAAGCTCCCATCAGCGTATTAGTTCAACTGACATCTGGAGATATCAGAAGTACACCATGTCAACAAATCAGTGACTAAATTCCTGCAAGCTGACACAGTATTACAGAATATTAATACTAACTTTGTCTGTTCGACTAAAATAACTTACAGGCTGTTGAACTCAGGTGTTAAAGAACCACATCAAATACATAACACAACAAAAGTAGCCATTTTATGTTGTCTTAATGGTATGACTGAGAGTCAAGCAGTGGGAGGAGCCATCGTCCATCAATGCTCGAACACGCCCACTGAGGTTTTTCAGTTGGTCTCATTCTGTCGACGACGTGCGACTGAAGCATCAACAGGAAACTGACATCAGGTTGATGCTGCTGTTTACATCCAACTCTCCATAAAACAGATAATTATCTGCATCTCTTTAAAACTGGTTATTATGTGACACCACAAACAGACAAAATATGATGGTTACAGTTATTTAATGGTTGTTTAATTAAGATTCTGGCAATAAAGAGAGAAAAGTCTTGTAGAGAATGAGAGGAAGAGCGAAGCGGTAGAGGATGAAAGTACAGCGAGGGAGAGGGGGGGGGGGGTCAAGGGATGTACAGAGAGAAAGAGGCTGAGAGAGGAGGGAGGGGCTTAGAGGGAGAGAGGAGACGCAGAGAGCAGCGAGTTGTGGAGGGAAGAGGCAGATCAAGCTTTTAGTTCAACAGGGTGAAGGAGCAGCGAGGCAGACTGACATCACAGATTTAGACTAACCGACTCAGCGGACCGAGGGACACTGGGAGGACAGGAGGACTGGGAGGACGGGAGGTAACCGCTCTGCTTTTCACTCCTCACACTGCTAATGGATGAGAAAATGTTGTGAAGGGCTCAGAGTCTACTCCAGACGTCTCTCATGAAGTCTCTGTGCTACTTGTATGTCTCTTCAGGGTCTATTCAGTCTGTTGTTTCCAGGTAGGAAGGTTTTTCCTGAAGTATTTAACAGGAGAGGAGGGACGGTAAGCCAGAGGAGGGGGTGGGGGTGGGAGGGGGCTTCTCTTAAATCAATTAAAGAAGTGACAGCTACAGTAGGAGAGCTGCAACCAGGACATGTTGCGCATTCCTAAACAGGAGCGCCCGTTGGCGCTCTGTGGAGGAGCATGTCTGAGATTTAAGCTTTTTAATCACTTCATGATCGTGTCATGTGAAGCCCGACAGTGCTTCTTTTTCTCCTTCTCAGATTTAGCGTGCCAAGACGGTTAGTGGAGAAGTTAGAATTTAGAGATTAGTTCATGAATAAATTTGGTAAAGATCTAATAAATAAAAGAAGGAATATTAAAGGAATATTCCTTCAAGAATACTTTCCTATGTTTGCATTTCTTTGGATGAAATCCCAAAATGTTCTTAAAGTTGACGTCTTTAGCTAAGAGGAAATGTGACAGTCACAAACACAGAGAAATCCTTCTGAAGCTTAGTGGTCACGAACATGTTTGCAGTTTTATTTATAATCATTTAAATGTCCACAACAAAATGCCTCCCATTAACATGCTTCTATATTTTAACATCATCCCTACATTATCTTGGTAGTCTGACTTTGAAAGCATATCAGACTCTTACTTTAATTCGTATATGAAATCCTTTCTGGGCATTTTATCCCACTGATGGCTGCGTTACAGTCTTTTATCACGACTCTCCTGCTGGATGACGAACGAAACTCTTTCCTCAGAAACACACTGATTGTTTTTCTTTATCAACTGACAAATAATATTCCTGTTTGAATGTGATGCAGCGGATTACAGCTTGTATTTTTGAAGTTGTTTGTGACACCTAACATCTAGATTTTAGCTGCACTCACTGATGACATTATCTACAGATGTTGGTATATTGTTGGAGTTGTGTTTGGGTCCACCTGATGAGGTTTATCGTTTTCCTGTAGCTCTGGTTTGATCTCCACCACGTCCTGACATCCTGTCATCGCTGCACCACGCTGTGTGTTCATTGGCTGGTTAGTCAACAGGTGTGTGATGTCACAGGGCAGGTAGAGTGCCGCTGATGTCTGCTGGAGATGACGTTGGTCAAAGCTGTGAAACTCAAACACTGAGCTGAGAGCAGTTTCCTGCGGCTGTGACCCTGTTCATATTCTACTGTGTGACTTTACTTGATCTCCTTTTTATATAAAAACCTTGATTTATGCATCACATATAAAATGTAAAAGAATAGAGTAAACTCAGCAGGAGATAAATCCTTCAAACTCAGACAGAAAATCATGACACGTCTCGACTGACGTCACTTTACAGTTTATCTTTCTGACATTGAAGGAGAAAAATATTACAGACATACAAAAAAGCAAAGAAATGTAAAGTCTGTCTGATTATTAGTTTGTTTCTCCTCCTGTCCTCCACCAGGAGTACAGACAGTCTGACAGTCCATGTTTAAAGACTGTCTTCCTGTCCTTCCTTCAGTGTAATAAGAAGTATAAGAAGTAAGCCATCACATGACCACTTGTAATAACGGCAGACAGGGAGGATGTTCAGGTCAGGTTTTAATATGTCGCAGGAGGGTTGACTGACGATGCTGCCTCAGTTAGATGACCGACTGTGTCACTCTGGAGACGTGTGTCCTGCGTTGGACAGGAAGGATGTGTGTGACTGGGGACATGGCAGTGGTCCTCGTGTCCTCCTGTGCTATGACAGACTCCACTTCACCAGACTTAAGACAAAACAAGTCCAATAATCAGATTCAGCTCAATCAGCTGACATAATGACTTTCAAGATTTCATTCATCACACTTTTCAGACTTCTTGTTCTTCTTTCATTAATAAATGAAAATTATTTTACACTGGATCCAGAGTTGTGATTGGTTCCTCAAGTGACCCTGGTGACTTTAACATGGGGCTCATTGTACCACAAACCAGGATGTGTCTTCATCCTGAAACAGAAGCAGTGTTCTCACATCCTAAACAGCTGTTGATCTCTAACTCTTATCTGAGGTGTATCTGCTGACTCTGCATCAGGCATTTTCATCTGTTGGTGTCAGTTGGAGGCTGTTTGCTGTATTTCACACTGAGTTTACTCCAAAGGTTAAATGTGGGAATATTGAACCTCTTGTTTCCATCTTCTGTTGTGATTCCTGCCTTTATATTAAAACACTGGAAAGATGCTGCATACAGGAGAGATGATAATGTGTCAATAAACAATCACAGCCCACCGAGGACATCAGCATCTGCAGCGCACACGTAGAAGGCAGATATAATCATTTCAGCTAATGCTTTGTGTGGCATATTTACACGGCTGCAATGAATACATCACATTTAAAGGTAGAGAAGAATGGAGGCCAGCTCATTTTAGCATTAACGACCACTGCTGATTCTACGGCAGGGTGGGAGGATTGTGGTGACGAGTTCATGGTGCAGTGACCAGGACACATCTGATAGGTGGGTTCAGATGAAAGATATTCAAACATACAACAAATCAGAAAGTACAACCCTGTTCCCTAAAAAGTTAAGACACTGTGTAACATAAAAACACAATGCAATGATTTGTAAATCATGTAAACCCATATTTGATGTAAAATAGACCAAAGACAACATATCAAATGTTGAAACTGAGGAATTTGATTGTTTTATGTAAAATATCTGCTCATTTTGAATTTGATGGCAGCGACATGTCTCTAAAAAGTTGAGACAGGTTCAACAAAAGATGGAAAAGTAGTGCAATCTCTGAACACAAGGGACAAGGCTGGAAACCAATATTGGATGGTGGTGATCTTCGGGCCCTCAGGCAGCACTGCATTAAAAACACACTATTCTGGAGTGGAAATCACTGCATGGGCTCAGGAACACTTGTGAAAACCATCGTCTGTGAACACAGTTCATCGCTGCGTCCACAAATGATGTTAAAACTCTCCAAAGAAGAAACCAGATAGAAACATGATCCAGAAACACCGCCGCCTTCTCTGGACCGAGAATATTAAGGCGAAACTGCAGATGAAATCCTATTTGAGGCAAGAATGGGACAACACTTCACTTTCAAAACTCCAGTAACTGTAGTAAACACTGAGAGAAATCAACAATGCTGCTCACCTATAAGGTGATAAAATGTAACCATGTTTATGATATTGATTCTCCAGGACACACTTCAATGTGAAGAAGTTGCTGCTGACTGCTTTACTCAGTGGAACAAGCAGATGTGAACAGCAGGGATGTTTCTGCCACATCAGCAGTGTTTGCCTCCACAGGGGAGCAGAGGTGCTTATTCACAACAGAGTTAATTTTGTTAGACAAAGACAACTCCGCAGCGCTTAATACAGAGAGCGACTGAACTCATCTTCACCTTCAGCAGCAGCATTAGTCTCCCAGGGACGGTGTCTTCAGAGGAGGTAGTCACATCTTCACTGGTTATCTCATGCAGCGCTGTTGGTTGACTGCAGCTGGGACACGTCCGGAGGAAAGAGACGGCATCTATAACCTCCACTCAGAGAACACATCCATTCAGTGTACGAGCAGAGTTTCACCAGGAGACAACACAACAGATCATGTCTTCCGCTTCAACTTTCTACATTCTCTAAGTAGTTTATTAAAAACAGGCTTCTAAAAAGGAGGCACCTAATAAATTAAACAGTTTTATCCAATTAGACCAAATACACAATAACAATTGTTGATAGTCACAAACAAACAATATTTATTGGGCAGGACTAATCGGCTTCATCGTACAGTGCATCCGGAAAGTATTCACAGCGCTTCACTTTTTACACATTTTGTTATATTACAGCTTTATTCCAAAATGGATTAAATTCATTTTTTCCTCAAAATTCTACACACAATATCCCATAGTGATAATGTGAAAATAGTTTGTTTAAAATTTTTGCAAATCTATTAAAAATAAAGAACGCAAATATAACACATACATAACTATTCACAGCCTTTGCTCAATACTTTGTTGAAGCACCTTTGGCAGAAATTACAGCCTCAAGTCTTTTTCAGTATGATGCTACAAGCTTGGCTCCTATTCTTGGTCAGTTTCTGCCGTTCTTCTTTGCAGGACCTCTCCAGCTCCATCAAGTAGGTTAGGTTAGGTTAGGTTAGGTAGTTACTTTATTAATCCCCGAGGGGAATTTTTTTTTCGCTACAGCAGCATACAGAAGCAATACGATAATAATATAATTTGATACACTTTATTAATCCCGGAGGGGAAATTTCTTCACTACAGCAGGGGGGCTCTCAGGGGGGAGATGCTGCAGCAGGCTGCCACTAGCGCGGCGCCAGGTAACCTGACCTGAGGTGCATGTTTTTGGATGATGGGAGGAAGCCGGAGAACCCGGAGAGAACCCACGCAAGCACAGGGAGAACATGCAAACTCCGCACAGAAAGGCCCAGGACCGGATTCGAACCCGGAACCTTTTTTGCTGCGAGGCAACAGTGCTAACCACTGCACCACCGTGCCGCCCAAATAATAATAGAAAAGCAATAAAATAACAGTAAATAGCAGTAAAAAAAAAAAAAAAAAAATAAAATGCACAGTATATATCTATATATATTATATACAACAACCAAGAAACACAGTCAACAGTGTTATTGTTGTGTGATGTATTTTGCCAGAGGTGAGTTATTGTACAGTCTTATTGCAGTGGGCAGGAATGATCTCCTGTATCTGGAATGATCTCTTGTATCTGGAATGATCTCTTGTATCTGTCCTTGTGACAGCGGAGCTGGAGGAGTCTTTTGGAGAACGTCCTCCTCTGTCCCTGCAGCAGGTGGAGAGGGTGGACAGGATGATCTAATATGGATAATAGTTTGTTCAGCGTCCTCCTCTCCACCACCTTTTCCAGACTGTCCAGTTTGTAGCCGATGATGGAGCCGGCCTTCTTAACCAGTTTGTTAAGTCTGTTGGATGGGGAGCGTCGGTGCACAGACATTTTCAGATCTCTCCAGAGATGTTCAATCGGGTTCAAGTCTGGGCTCTGCCTGGGCCTCTCAAAGACATTCACAGAGTTGTCCTGAAGCCACTCCTTTGTTATCTTGGCTGTGTGCTTCGGGTCGTTGTCCTGTTGGAAGATGAACCTTCATCCCAGTCTGAGGTCCAGAGTGCTCTGGAGAAGGTTTTCATCAAGGATGTCTCTGTACATTGCTGCATTCATCTTTCCCTCCATCCTGACTAGTCTCCCAGTTCCTGCCGCTGAAAAACATCCCTACAGCATGATGCTGCCACCACCATGCTTCACCGTAGAGATGGTATTGGCCAGGTGATGAGCGGTGCCTGGTTTCCTCCAGACATGACACTTGGCATTCAGGCCAAAGAGTTCAATCTTTGTTTCATCAGCCCAGAGAATTTAGTTTCTCCTGGTCTGACAGTCCTTCAGGTTCCTTTTGGTAAACTCCAGGTGGGCTGTCATGTTCCTTTTACTGAGGAGTGTCTTCCGTCTGGCCACTCTACCATACAGGCCTGCTTGGTGGAGTGCTGCAGAGATGGTTGTCCTTCTGGAAGGTTCTCCTCTCTTCACAGAGCAACGTCAGAGTGACCATCGGGTTCTTGGTCACCTCCCTGACTAAGGCCCTTCTCCCCCGATCGCTCAGTTTGGCCGGGCGGCCGACTCTAGGAAGAGTCCTGGTGGTTCAAACTTCTTCCATTTACAGATGATGGAGGCCACTGTGCTCATTGGGACCTTCAATGCTGCAGAAATGTTTCTGTACCCTTCCCCAGATCTGAGCCTCCATACAATCCTGTCTCGGAGGTCTACAGACAATTCTTTGGACTTCATGTCTTGGTTTGTGCTCTGACATGTCAACTGTGGGACCTTATATAGACGGTGTGTGTCTTTCCACATCATGTCCAATCAACTGACTTTACCAGGTGGACTCCAATCAAGTTGTAGAAACATCTCAAGGATGATCAGTGGAAACAGGATGCACCTGAGCTCAATTTTGAGTGTAGGGCGGCATGGTGGTGCAGTGGTTAGCACTGTCACCTCACAGCAAAAAGGTTCTGGGTTCGAGTCCGGTCCTGGGCCTTTCTGTGCGGAGTTTGCATGTTCTCCCTGTGCTTGCGTGGGTTCTCTCCGGGTTCTCCGGCTTCCTCCCATCATCCAAAAACATGCACGTCAGGTTACCTGGTGCCGCGCTAGTGGCATCCTGTTGCAGCAGCTCCCCCCTGAGAGCCCCCCTGCTGTAGTGAAGACATTTCCCCTCGGGGATTAATAAAGTGAAAAAAAAAAAAAATAATAATAATAATAATGGCAAAGGCTGTGAATACGTATCTACATGTGAGTTTTTCATTTTTGATTTTTAATAGATTTGCAAAAATTTAAAAAAAAATGTATTTCACGTCATTATGGGATATTGTGTGTAGAATTTTGAGGGAAAAAATGAATTGAATCCATTTTAGAATAAGGCTGTAATATAACAAAATGTGTAAGCGCTGTGAATTCTTTCTGGATGCACTGTACCTGACCTCAGGTGAGACCTGCTGACACACTCAGACATCACAGAGCACAGTCCAGCAGCAGAGTCATATATATATATATATATATATATATATACACACACACATACAGTGCATATATGTACCCACTGATGAACCAGGTGGGCTGGAAACACCTCCACGCTCCACTCAGATTAAACACAATGATTCTCTGGAGTTTTATAGAAACAGCATGAGACTGTTTTTAATCACTGCATGGAAGCAATTTATTTCTTATCGAGCTCCGAGAATCAGAACTGACATGGAATTAAAATCCAGCAGCTGGAGTCAGAAGATCCAGAGGAGGTCTGATGTTCAGTCAGTCTCATTTATCTGCCAACAGAAGGAGCTCTTCATTGTTTCCAGAAGCTGTTACAGTCAAACATGTTGGAAACAAGCACTGTAGTGGATCTGAACTGATGAGATAAAGATAAAGATAAAGATAAAGATAAAGATACAGATAAGATAAGATAAGATAAGATAAGATAAGATAAGATAAAGATAAAGATAAAGATAAGATACGATAAAGATAATATAAGATAAAGATAATATAAATATAAGATAAGATAAATATAATATAAAGATAAGATAAGATAAGATAAGATAAGATAAGATAAGATAAGATAAGATAAGATAAGATAAGATAAAGATAAGATAAGATAAGATAAAGATCCTTGATATGACAGAGGAACTTCAGACCTCCATGACTGAGACAGGAAGTGATTATTTAAAGATCCTTCTGGAGTTCCAGTTAAAGTCCAGCAGGATCTGAACGTGTTGAACTTTCTCAATAAAAATCTATTTTACGTTTTATCAAAGCTGCAAAACAATAAAATCCCTGAGAGCGTAAATAGTTTTATTAATAAAGTTTAACAGAGATTCATTAATAGAGTTCTATTCTATCATCATGATGGAGGAAGTGGAAGATGGAAATGACAGAGACTTGGAAACGGTGGAGAGACGAACGGGGGAGAGATAGCAGATCTTCATCTCTCCCCCGTTCATCTCTCCCCGTTCATCTCTCCCCTGTTCATCTCTCCCCGTTCATCTCTCCCCCATTCATCTCTCCCCGTTTATCTCTCCCCGTTCATCTCTCCCCTGTTCATCTCTCCCCCGTTCATCTCTCCCCGTTCATCTCTCCCCTGTTCATCTCTCCCCGTTCATCTCTCCCCGTTCATCTCTCCCCGTTTATCTCTCCCCTGTTCATCTCTCCCCGTTCATCTCTCCCCGTTTATCTCTCCCCCGTTCATCTCTCCCCGTTCATCTCCCCCGTTCTTCTCTCTCCTGTTCATCTCTCCCCCGTTCATCTCTCCCCCGTTCATCTCTCCCCGTTCATCTCTCCCCTGTTCATCTCTCCCCGTTTATCTCTCCCCGTTCATCTCTCCCCCGTTCATCTCCCCCGTTCATCTCTCCCCTGTTCATCTCTCCCCGTTTATCTCTCCCCGTTCATCTCTCCCCCGTTCATCTCCCCCGTTCATCTCTCTCCCTGTTCATCTCCCCTGTTCATCTCTCCCCGTTTATCTCTCCCCGTTCATCTCTCCCCGTTCATCTCTCCCCGTTTATCTCTCCCCGTTCATCTCTCCCCGTTTATCTCTCCCCCGTTCATCTCTCCCCCGTTCATCTCCCCCGTTCTTCTCTCCCCTGTTCATCTCTCCCCCGTTCATCTCTCCCGTTCTTCTCTCTCCTGTTCATCTCTCCCCCGTTCTTCTCTCCCCTGTTCATCTCTCCCCGTTCATCTCTCCCGTTCTTCTCTCTCCTGTTCATCTCTCCCCCGTTCATCTCTCCCGTTCTTCTCTCCCCTGTTCATCTCTCCCCTGTTCATCTCTCCCCGTTCATCTCTCCCGTTCTTCTCTCCCCCGTTCATCTCCCCCGTTCTTCTCTCCCTCGTTCATCTCCCCCGTTCTTCTCTCCCCGTTCATCTCCCCCGTTCTTCTCTCCCTCGTTCATCTCCCCCGTTCTTCTCTCCCCCGTTCATCTCTCCCCTGTTCTTCTCTCCCCGTTCATCTCCCCCGTTCTTCTCTCCCCTTTCATCTCCCCACACACACACACACACACACACACACACACACACACACACACACACACACACACACACACACACACACACACACACACACACACACATGCATTTTTGTAGAAGTGGAGCACAGATCTGTGTTTCTGACTGGTGGCTGTCTGTCAGTCTTTATTGTTCCAGAGACTTCTGTGGTGTTCTGCTTCCTGTTGGACGTCACCCTGCTTCCTGTT